>NC_058084.1:22220758-22520758 GCF_014858855.1 Bufo gargarizans | reverse complement strand
ATTTATTTCTACATCCCACCATTCAACTACCCCATTTTCATTGCAACTGACAGCCACACCTGGGGTTCCAGTGTATCCAGGTAGGAGCACCGTGACAAGTGCTACACCACTAAGGGACATTAGGCCACCCTACAGCACTCTGGCATTCCTATCCTGGGTACCCATCACCAATACTATCTACTTAGGGGGACTCCGCCCCTTGTGGCTGAAATGCAACTGGAGTCACAACAAAATAGGCACTTTGAGGGACCCCAAGTCACCACCCTGCGGCAACGTTGCACATTTACTACTTCTCCTGTTCTTTTTATCCGCTACTTGGCTAGGCTTTAAAAACAGCAACACAAAACCTCCATCTGTGGCCATACCCTTATGGTCCAACGACAGGGCTTGCTGCATGTGGCCAAGTCATGCCCACCAGTGGCAGCCAATGGCTGTATGGTTTTTCACTAAAACCAAGTGGCTATTGGCCTCTGCAGATGGGCATAGCTTGGCCACATGTTGTCATCCGCACTGTCGGGCAGACAGATCGCTGTATTTTAGCTTATTTATGTTCATTTCCCACATTTATGTTTCCTCCATCAGCTCAGCCAGGAGTACGGCTCAGTATTCACAATCTGGAAAATGTCAGAACCTGTGATCGTTCTGTGTGGATTTGAGACAGTAAAAGACGCCCTGATAAACCATGCCGAGCAGTTCAGTGCGCGACCGATAATCCCAGTAATGGAAGTCTCCACCAAGGGATACGGTAAGAGTAATATGAAATTCTTTTTTGAACAGTTAGGTCTCATTCACACGTCAGTGTTTTGATCAATGATTTATATAAGTGATTGTGAGCTAAAACCAGGATTGGAGCCTCCACAGACTTAAGGTATAAGGGAAAAATCTGCACCTGTTCTGTGTTTAGAGCCGCACCTGGTTTTGACTCAGAATCACTGATGGAAACCCCTGACCAAAACACTGACGTGTGAATGAGGCATTAGGTTAAAAAAACATCATGCAGAATATCTGAAAATGTTCACACCAGTATACAATAATGCTGTCACAAACATACCTGTTCAGGCCCCAGCAACAAGATCTCCAGCTCTGGCATGACTGTGCCAGGAAAGTCATGCTCCCTGGTATGCAATAGCACGCTTAGCAACAGGATGCAATGCTCTGTTTCTCCCCACAGCGGCCGTGTGCTGGAGGAGACTACCAGTGGGCTAATTGCTCAGTTGTTCTACTCCTGTGCAAGGATGAGCGAACTTCTGTTTTCAAGTTCGGCGTACAAGGTTCGGGTTATCTAATAATTTTGTTATGGATTCCGCTACCATGGACCATAAGTTATGGTCCGTGGTAGCAGAATCTATTACAGAATTCTTAGATAACCCGAACCTTGTATGTCGAACTTGAAAACAGAAGTTCACTCATCTCTACTCCTGTGTGCTGTGTTCTGACTAATAGAGCTCTGAGTCATGGTCCTGGGACTCTGTGCTCTATTTAAAACCCTTCCTGGCCAGATAGCATTGTCAGTGATAGGTTTTCATTTCCTAGCTGTTCTCCAAGTTATGTTTTGTGTGCATTTGGATTGCTTATTGGATTGACTTTGGCTTGTCTTTGATCACTCTCTGTCATCTGATTTGGTACTGCATTGTCTGCCTGTTTCCAACCCATTCCTGTATGACTTTGTCTTTTCGTAGTTTGTGTGTGTCAGTTCTGCACTTAGTAGAGTAGGGAACGTTAACCAGTTGCAGACTTGCCACTTGGGCTAGCACTGCAAGTAGGCAGGGAAAGCGGGCTGAGTTCCAGTTAGTACTCACTGTCTGTGTGTTCCTGCCTACTGTGCTGATAAATGCAGTAAATGCTAGACAGGGTGGAGTGGGATGAAGCTGCATTTTATCTCTAAATCGAGAAAGACAGGACAGTATCAGGGCAGAAATCTGATTAGAAACACATAGCACACCTCTAACACCACACAGAGAAAAGACTGTCCACTCAGCTGAAGAACAGACAAAATGTGAAGATTGCATACAACATTTAGTATTTTCTATATCTATTGCTGCCTGTGAAGGAATTAGGAGTAACAACATGAATAGATTTTTTTCCAGGACTAAAACATGGATGATCTGTTCCTAGCTTGTTGGATCAGTGTAGACTATCTTGGGACCACATAGAATGAGCAGAATGATGCGGATTATTG
Organism: Bufo gargarizans; assembly: GCF_014858855.1. NCBI lineage: Eukaryota > Metazoa > Chordata > Amphibia > Anura > Bufonidae > Bufo > Bufo gargarizans. Next base: position 22,518,579 of record NC_058084.1, on the reverse strand, counting down.
AATGTGTATTTAGGTACAGAATCTTGTCTGTGATTTAGTAAAGGTGTTGCAGCTATAACACATTGTTTTGTTACTGGTGAGGCCCCCACAGTACCTGACAAGGCGTACCTTGAACAAGTAGGAAATTCACTTGGTCCTAAGAAATAAAGCTACTGTCTGCAGATCCTTTTTGGCAATGATCGGCTGTGTGGCTCCTCTTGCTCAGCTCTCATGCAGCATGGCAACACTTCACTTTACACATATGAAAGGTAGAAAGGGAAGTGGTAGAAATTTATATACTCCATTCAGGCAATCAGATAACTCCCTGGATCAATGACCCCTCTCTAGTAGCTAGAGCCTGTAATATTACACTCCAGAAATACATCCAGGCCCATCCTGAACTCTTTTAGTGAACTTACCATCACCACCTCCTCAGGCAGAGAGCTCCATAGTCTCACTGCTTTTACCGTAAAGAATCCTCTTCTATGTTTGTGTACAAACCTTCTTTCCTCCAGACGCAGAGGATGTCCCCTCGTCACAGTCACAGTCCTGGGGATAAATAGATGATGGGAGAGATCTCTGTACTGACCCCTGATATATTTATACATAGTAATTAAATCTCCCCTCAGTCGTATTTTTTTCTAAAGTGAATAACCCTAATTTTGATAATCTTTCAGGGTCCTGCAGTTTCCTCATTCCTGTAATTACTTTAGTTGCCCTCCTCTGAACCCTCTCCAGCTCTGCTATGTCTGCCTTGTTCACAGGAGACCAGAACTGTACACAGTACTCCATGTGTGGTCTGACCAGTAATTTGCAAAGTGGTAGGTTTATGTTCTCATCAAGGGCATTTATGCCCCTTTTGATGCAACCCATTATCCTATTGGCCTTGGCAGCAGCTGTCTGACACTGGTTTTTACAGCTTAGTTTGCTTTCACTAAAATTTCTAGGTCCTTTTCCATGTCAGTTTTAGTATTGCGGGTAAAATCACCTACTCGGTGGTGTGGCAGTTATTTGTTAAGCCGCCAGAGGAGTTGAACATGGCCCTATGTAGAATCTGTGGGCAGAAGGTGAAGCGTGGCCAGGGTGCAACACTGCCCTGCGTCAACATATGCAGCATCACCATAAAGTGGCCTGGGAGAACCGTGGCTCCGATGTGGCTCCAGCCTGCCGCAGCAACCACTGCATCACCAAGTGGCACGCACCTGGTTTCAGGCAGTCAAGGCTCAACCACTCAGCAGAAGGAAGCTGTCTGTCCTTCCCATCATCTGCTGGTCCTGATGCTCCTGCTCCTCCTCCTACCCCTCATTAGTTATTCCATTAGCAATCGATCACCAAAGCAATTGTGAAGAGACAACAGTATATGTGCACTTATCCAACGGCGCAGAAGCTTAATGTGCTCCTGTCCAAGTTGCTGGTGATGCAGTCCCTCCCTTTCCAAGTGGTGGACTCTGCACCTTTCAGAGAACTGATGGCTTGTGCCGAGCCGAGGTGGAGAGTCTCAATCCATCATTTCTTTGCCAAAAAAGCAGTACCAGCACTGCACACACATGTAGAACAGAAGGTGGGCCAGTGGGCCAGTTGTTGAGTTTCTGGGTGTCTGCCAAAGTGCACAGCCGGCAGATCCGACGTGTGGAGCTGTAACTACAGTCATTGACAATACATGTCCTTTACGGCCCACTGGGTGAATGTGGTTCCTGCACAGCCACACCAGCAACTTGGCCAGGTGATGCCGCTTCCCCTTCCACGTTGTCACACCGTTGGTCCTGCGACAATGTCCGCCTCTGCCTCCTCATCCTCTACCATGTCCTCAGCCTCCACTGCAGGGACAATTCACAGTGCCCCTCCAGCATACCACATTTTCAGTGCACAGCAATGTCACACTGTTCTGCGCCTGGTTTGTCTGGGCAAACAGAGTCACACAGGGGAGGAACTGCTCTGTGTCCTTCAGCAAGAAATCAAATCCTAGCTTTCTCCGCGACAACTCAAAATCGGAAACCATGGTGACCGACAACGGGAAGAACATGGTGTCGGAGCTGCATCAAGGAGGGCTGAGCCACCCATCTGCAAGACATACTAAAAATTGCCAGGAAACTTTGCATGCACTTCAGCCACTCGTACACCGCAAAGCACACCCTCCTTGAGCTGCAGTGGTAGAACAGCATCCCCCCAACATAGGCTGATATGCAACGTTTCCCCCTGTTGAAATTCCACCCTCCATATGTTGGACCGACTATACAAACAGAGAAAGGCCATAAACAATTTCTTGATGATCCAAGCAGACAGGAGGACTCCTTTTTATCATTGATGTCAGCCAGTGGCAGCTCATGCGTGACACCTGCCATTTGCTCAGGCCCTTTGAGGAGGACACGTTATTTGTCAGTCGCCAGGATTATGGGGTGAACAACGTCATTCCAATGCTTCCTGTCCTGGAACAGATGCTGGTAAATCTGTCTGGTCAGGGGACTGGAGACGTTGCGCCTAGATCTCACTGGAACATGAGCTCTGTGGGGGCTGAACTGGAGCAGGAGGAGGACATTGGAGCACAAGCAATGTGTAGCGAAATGGGTGGTTTTTACGCAAAGGTGACAGGAGAGGAGGTGCAGGAGCAACCAGTGGAGGTACAGGGCGATGAGGAAGACGAGGCAGAGGACCCAGACACCATGGCAGTATGCAGTGGAGATGGAGGCATTGAGTCCCTCCGAGTCACTTGCACAAATGGCACGATGCATGCTCACTTGCTTGGGTAGTGACAGTCAAATTGTCACCATTCGGAAGAGGAGTGACTTATGGCTCTCCACCTTGTTGGACCCTAGCTACTAGTCCAAAATGGAGCCCTTACACCCTTTGAGAGAGAGGACAAACTGAACTACTATAGAGACTTCCTATGTAGTGAGTTGGCTGCTGCGTATCTGTGCCATCGTCCATCCTCTTGCAGGTCTGTCCGGGGGGGCCCTCTGCACTCACATTCCTCTGCCATGGCTGCTGTAGCAGAGTGTGGGGGGGGGGGGTAGTAGCAATTCCAGCTCTGTCAGCAGCAACTTGAGTCTAGAGTCGCTGATGTCACTGCCAGATATCTGAGAAGCTCTGACAGATGTTCTTCAGAACCTCTTGCTTGAAATTCTTTTGTTTTGCTTTTGTTTTGTCATCTCGTTTCCCTCTCTCAGCTGTCATCTAGTTGCACTGATTGCTTCCCTTTAAATCCCCTCCCATACTGCATCACTTTGCGGTTTATACAACTTCCTGGATTGTGCGCATGCTGGATGCTGCAACTGATGTTTTTACAGATAAGTCTGTTCCTTTATTTGTGTTTTCCTGTTGGCTTGATCCTAGGTGACCCTGACTCCCTCAGTATTAAGTGTAGGGAGCCGGTGGTCGTGTCCCCTCACTAGTATAGGGTGTTCAGGTGTCATACAGTCGAGGCACGAGGGCATGCAATTATCTATCATAGAGATCTTTGCATGGGCTGAGAAGTCAGGGAGAGAGCTAGGGCTTTTACAGGGCTCACCCTTATGTTCCTTAGTTTGGGATCAAGTCAGTCAGATCTTCATTTGTTGTCTTCTAGTTTTCTGCAACACCATTCGTGACATTATAAACCGCCAAAACCGTCTTAAGCATGAATCCGGTTTCAACCTTGATTGACCGCATGCAGGGTCTTTCACTGGAGGTAGCAGATCTCCGGAAAACTGTCTCTCAGTTTGAACTGACCATTTCTGCTTGCGTTCATGGAATTTGTTCTGAGCCTAAAATCTCGCTTCCCGATACGTTCTCCGGGGGTAGTGAGAATTTTGTTCGTTTTAGAGAGGCTTGCAAACTCCATTTTTGCCTACTTCCCCATTCCTCTGGTGATGAGGAGCGGAGGGTGGGGATCATCATCTCGCTACTGAGGGATAACGCTCATTCCTGGGCCTTTTCGCTGTCGGTGGGGGTACGGCCCCTCCGTTCAGTGGATTAATTTTTTGTAGTCCTGGGTCAGATATATGATGATCCGGATCGTATTGCTCTGGCTGAATCTAGACTGCATCTTTTATGCCAGGGTAAACAGTCCGCAGAGATATACTGTTCAGAATTTTGGAGATGGGCAGCTGATACTGGTTGGAATGATGCTGCACTCCGAAGTCAATTTTGCCATGGTCTTTCAGAGGGATTGAAAGATGCATTTGCCTTTCATGAGAGACCTACCTCCTTGGAGTCTGCCATGTCTCGGGCTGTTCGTATTGACAGGCATCTTAGAGAGAGAGGAGAGATCACTCCTTCCTGTCATACTCATTCCAAGGACAGTGGGGTGGTCTCATTCAGTGTGCAGGAGCCTCAGTCTCTCTCAATCCTCTCTGAGCAGGAGCCCATGCAGCTGGGTTTGCTTGCCTCTAATAATAGAGGATTCAGCTCTCAGAGGAGGGTTTGTTTATGTTGTTGAGGTATAAATCATTTGGCAAATGTTTGTCCCTCTAGGAGATTCAGGCAGTTTTCTGAGAGTAATAAAAAAACTAAAAGAAAAAAGTCCTCTAAAAACATTCCATCTGTTACTAATGGCAAGCTTGATGCAGAAATTGAAGGTTTTCTATTTGCTTGTAGTTCCCGTTTTGTCCTACCTGCCAGGGTGGCGCTAGAGAGCAAGAACATTCTTTGTGAGATTTTTGTAGATAGTGGAGCAGCTGTCAATCTCATTGATAATCAATTTGCTATAACACATGGTTTCCAGGTATGCACATTGGGAAAGGACATACCCGTTTTTGCTATTGATTCCGCTCCACTTTCTCAAAAATCGTTAAAAGGCATAATTCACAATATCCGTTTGATTGTGAGTGATGCTCATGTTGAGGATGTGTTGTGTTTTGTCCTAAGCGGGTTACCTACTCCTCTAGTATTGGGGCTACCCTGGCTCACTAAACATAACCCCACCATTGATTGGCAAGCGAGACAAATAAATGGTTGGAGTGACTTTTGCAGAGAAAATTGCCTCTCGGCATCTGTTTCAGAGGTTTCTACTAAGACTGTACCATCTTTTCTCTCTGAATTTTCAGATTTGTTTTCTGAGAGTGGTGTTCAGGAGCTGCCCCCTCACACGGAGTATGATTGTCCTATTAATCTCATCCCAGGCGCCAAGCTGCCTAAATCTCGTTTGTACAATCTCTCCCAACCTGAAAGGGTCGCTATGCGTGCTTATATCTCTGAAAGCCTAAGAAAGGGACACATACAACCCTCAAAGTCACCTGTTGCCGCTGGGTTTTTTTTTTGTTAGGAAAAAAGATGGTTCTTTAAGACCATGTCTGGATTTCAGGGAGCTGAACAGTATCAGCTTCCTCTGATCCTGGACCTGTTTAACCAGATTGTTGGGGCTAAAGTTTTTTCCAAGTTGGATCTAAGAGGGGCATACAACCTGGTCAGGGTCAGAGAAGGAGACGAATGGAAGACGGCCTTCAATACCCCTGAGGGCCATTTTGAGAATTTGGTTATGCCTTTTGGTTTGATGAATGCTCCAGCCGTCTTCCAGCATTTTGTGAACAGCATTTTTTTATCATTTAATGGGGAAATTTGTACTAGTGTATCTAGATGACATTTAGATTTTTTCTCCTGATTTCAAAACTCATAAGGACCACCTACGTCAGGTCTTGCTCATTCTGCGGGAGAATAAATTGTACGCTAAACTGGAAAAATGTGTGTTTGCAGTTCCAGAAATTCAATTTCTGGGGTTTCTTCTCTCCGCTTCTGGTTTTTGCATGGACCCCAAGAAGGTCCGCTCTGTGCTTGAGTGGGAGCTTCCTGGGAATCAGAAGGCGCTGATGCGCTTTTGGAGTTTTGCCAATTATTATAGGAAGTTCATTTTGAATTATTTGTTAAACAACTCACTGATATGACTAGAAAGGGGGTAGATTTTTTCCTCCTGGTCGGTAGAGACACGTAAGGCCTTTTCTAGTATCAAGGAGAGTTTTACTTCTGACTCCATCTTGGTACAACCTGATATCTCTCTGCCCTTCATAGTTGAGGTGGACGCTTCTGAGGTGGGTGTGGGTGCTGTCTTGTCTCAGGGTCCCTCTCCTGCCAAATGGCGACCGTGTGCCTTTTTCTTGAAGAAACTCTCCTCCGCAGAGAGAAATTACGATGTGGGAGATAGGGAGTTGTTGGCCATCAAGTTAGCTTTTGAGGAATGGCGCCATTGGCTAGAGGGAGCCAGACACCCTATTACCGTGTTTACCGACCATAAGAATCTGGCCTACTTGGAGTCAGCCAAGCGTCTGAACCCGAGACAGGCCAGATGGTCTTTGTTCTTTTCAAGGTTTAATTTTGTTGTCACGTTCCGCCCTGGGGTTAAGAATGTGAAGGCAGATGCCCTGTCACGTTGTTTTCCGGGAGGGGGGAACTTTGAAGACCTGGGTCCCATTTTGGCTGAAGGGGTGGTTGTGTCTGCTCTTTATCTTGAATTGGAGGCAGAGGTTCAGGCAGCCCAGGCAGAGGCTCCTGATCTTTGTCCTCCTGGGAGGTTGTTTGTGCCTCTCGCTTTACAACACAAGGTTTTTAAGGAGCACCACGATACTGTCCTTGCTGGGCACCCGGGGGGTAGAGCCACAGTGGATCTTATTGCTCAGAGATTCTGGTGGCCAGCCTGTCGGTTGAGGGTTTTGTGGCAGCCTGCGAGACCTGCACTCGTGCCAGAGTCCCTCATTCACGGCCATCTGGTCCTCTCCTTCCGTTACCCATTCCTTCCCGTCCTTGGACACATCTGTCCATGGATTTCCTTACGGACGTGCCTCGTTCCTCGGGGAATACTGTGATTCTGGTGGTGGTGGACCGTTTTAGCAAAATGGCGCATTTTGTTCCTTTTCCTGGGTTGCCCAATGCTAAAACGCTGGCGCAGGCATTTTTTGATCACATTGTCAAATTGCATGGTATTCTTTCAGACATAGTTTCTGATAGGGGCACGCAGTTTGTTTCCAGATTCTGGAAGGCCTTCTGTTCTCGCTTGGGGGTTCGGTTGTCATTCTCTTCTGCTTTCCACCCGCAGTCGAATGGCCAGACAGAGCGCGTCAATCAGAATCTGGAGACATATCTGCGCTGTTTTGTGGCGGAGAATCAGGAGGATTGGTGTTCTTTTCTCTCCCTTGCGGAGTTTGCTTTAAATAACCGTCGTCAGGAGTCCTCTGATAAGTCACCATTTTTTGGTGCATATGGGTTTCATCCGCAGTTTGGGACATTCTCTGGAGAGGGGTCTTCTGGTTTACCTAATGAGGAGAGATTTTCCTCGTCTTTGTCATCTATTTGGCAAAATATTCAGGATAATCTAAAGAGCATGAGTGAGAGATATAAGCGTGTGGCGGATAAGAAACGTGTGCCTGGTCTGGACCTGAATGTTGGTGATCTGGTGTGGTTGTCTACTAAGAATATCAAAATGAAGGTTCCCTCCTGGAAGTTGGTTCCTAAGTTTATATGGCCTTACAAAATCTTGTCCGTCATCAATCCTGTTGCCTACCGTCTTGATCTTCCTCAGACTTGGAATGTTTTTCATAAGTCCCTACTAAAACCTTATGTCCAACCCATTGTACCCTCCTCTTTGCCTCCTCCTCTAATTGTGGTTGATGGTAATCTTGAATTTCAGGTCTCTAGGATTGTGGATTCTCGTGTTGTCCACAGTTCTCTCCAGTACCTCGTTCATTGGGAGGGTTATGGTCCTGAGGAGAGGATGTGGGTCCCAGTGACGGACTTTAAGGCCACTCGTCTCATCAGGGCTTTCCATAGGTCCCATCCTGAGAAGGTGGGCTCTGAGTGTCCGGAGTCCACTCGTAGAAGGAGGGGTACCGTCACCGCCAGACATCTGAGAAGCTCTGACAGACGTTCTTCAGAACCTCCTGCTTGAGGTTCTTTTGTTTTGCTTTCGTTTTGTCATCTCGTTTCCCTCTCTCAGCTGTCATCTAGTTGCACTGATTGCATCCCTTTAAATCCCCTCCCATACTGCATCACTTTGCGGTTTATACAACTTCCTGGAGTGTGTACATGCTGGATGCTACAACTGAGGCTTCTACAGATAAGTCTGTTCATTGATTTGTGTTTTCCTGTTTGCTTGATCCTAGGTGACCCTGACTCCCTCCGTATTAAGTGTGTAGAGCCGGTGGTCGTGTCCCCTCGCTATTATAGGGTGTTCAGGTGTCATACAGTCAAGGCACGAGGGCATGCAATTTTCATAGAGATCTTTGCATGGGCTGAGAATTCAGGGAGAGTTTCAGGGCTTAAATAGGGGTCACCCTTTTGTTCCTTAGTTTCGGATCAAGCCAGTCGGATCCTTATTTGTAACTTCTTGTTTTCTGTTACACCATCCGTGGCAGGTGCTCCTACCTGAATATGGTCGGATTCCAGATGTGGTCGACCGAGGCAGTGCAAAATGGTAGTTGAACTTGGATGGGGTAGAACAAAGTTGAGTCCAGACTTGGTAAATGGTTGAACAGTTGCTTTTATTTGGCATAAACGATAATCCATACAGTTTTCATACTTTATCTTGGTTTCCGATTGGTTTCCGCTGGCAAATGGCAGGCAAATACTTTTGCAAAACCAACTCAGCTCTGATGTAGCTTCCTCAGCTCTGCTATGTTAGCAATTGAAGTCTGTATCTCATTGTAGGCAATACTATGACCTTCTTGTCCTGGTATTTAGCACCTCAAGCTTTGGCTCAGCTTGGGTGAAGGCAATGCAAGCCCAGGAGGGGACATGCAGCCAAACAGAACTTTTGCAGGCAGGGTCTGCAGGCCCAGCAGAGCGAGCAGAGCTCTGCTGGCCAACACAACCTCTCCCTTCGGAGGCTAGACTAAAACTCCCCCTCTCCTTCTCCCTCTAGAGGGAGAGAGAAAATGGATAATCCAGTCCATTCACTGCTCTAGAACTGCCAAGTGTTGCTGCAACCTTGTGGTAACCAGGCACATTACATGAGATAGAACAGTTACATGGAATAAATATGCACATTATTAGAGGATGACATGAAATACATTTGGATGTCCGGTATTGGCACATAGAAGATGGTATCCAGGTGTCAAAAGAAGTGGTAATGGCACTCTGGGTTATTACAGATGGACCCAAGAAGTGCACCAGTCCAGTTCATATTTATTGCTCTGGAAGTGATCAGCAACGGCTCAGCACAATTTTCAAATCTATTTTCTTTTTAGTGACAAACACCAGCAGAGCCCAGAGCCTCTTCACAGATCTCATCTGGATCTCTGCACTACTTTTCTCATACCTGCAGATTCTCTCTGCACACTTTCTAAACACGCTATTGCAGTGGCACCTCCCCCAGGGCCCTTTAAGAGGAAAAAGTACTTGTTTTTTGTGACACCAGTTGCAGTAACAAGTGCACAGGTCCCCTTTGTTAGTGATACTGTGGATGGTACCCAGGTGTAGGAATGCCAGAGTGGTGTAGGGTGGCCTAAATGTCCCTTAATGTTAGTGCACGTGTCACAGTGCTGCTACCTGGATATGCTGGACCCCAGGCATTGGCTCCGCAATGAAAAGGGGGGTTGTTGATGGTGGGATGAAGAATACATTGAGTCCAGACTTTGTGATGAAGTTGAAAAGCAGCTTTACTTGGTATAAACGTTTCTCCAAACAGTTTCAGGCTTTATCTTGGTCCCAGCAGGCTTTGGCATGAGCAAAACTATGGCAGGCAAACTCCTCTCTGCTACGTCTGTTGCTCTCTGGCTCTGCTGTACTGTCAGGGTAGCTATATAATTCAGCTTTCTCTGGGTGCTGCAACTTCTGACTCTAAACTGGTCCAGGGAGCTTTACTCCTGGCTTCAGAGGCTAACTAGCCATTGTTATACTCCAGCGCAATTGCTCATTGTTGTGTTTTTTATATGTCCCACTCTTTTGGAGTGTACCCTAATTTAAACTTTTTTTCTTTTTTTTATTAAAACCAGAAACCTCCTCCCCCTCAACCTCCTACTCCATATGGACCTCCACCTCATAGATCAAGATTATTATTTTTAATTTTTACGTATTTTATTGTATTAAGTAATTTCACTAATTTGTCTGTTACATTGTTGGGTTACATATCCCAATTTTTTTGTCTGTGATATACCCTGCTCTACCTAGTAAACAGGGAAATGCATTTAACTAATTTGTCTGTAACATTGTCAGTAGGGATGAGCGAACTCGAACTGTATAGTTCGGGTTCGTACCGAATTTTGGGGTGTCCGTGACACGGACCCGAACCCGGACATTTTCGTAAAAGTCCGGGTTCGGGTTCGGTGTTCGTCGCTTTCTTCGCGCTTTTGTGACGCTTTCTTGGCGCTTTTTGAAAGGCTGCAAAGCAGCCAATCAACAAGCGTCATACTACTTGCCCCAAGAGGCCATCACAGCCATGCCTACTATTGGCATGGCTGTGATTGGCCAGAGCACCATGTGACCCAGCCTCTATTTAAGCTGGAGTCACATAGCGCCGCCCGTCACTCTGCTCTGATTAGCGTAGGGAGAGGTTGCGGCTGCGACAGTAGGGCGAGATTAGGCAGATTAACTCCTCCAAAGGACTTGATTAACTGATCGATCTGCAGCTGTGGATCATTGAGCTGCTGATCCTCAATTGCTCACTGTTTTTAGGCTGCCCAGACCGTTTGTCAGTCACATTTTTCTGGGGTGATCGGCGGCCATTTTGTGTCTTGTGGTGCGCCAGCACAAGCTGCGACCAAGTGCATTTAACCCTCAATGGTGTGGTTGTTTTTTGGCTAAAGCCTACATCAGGGTGAAGCTGTCACACCAAGTGCATTTAACCAGCAATAGTCTGTTCATTTTTTGGCCATATACAAAATCAGGGGCAAGCTGCGCCTCTCACCAAGTGCATTTAACCCTCAATGGTGTGGTTGTTTTTTGGCTAAAGCCTACATCAGGGTGAAGCTGTCACACCAAGTGCATTTAACCAGCAATAGTCTGTTCATTTTTTGGCCATATACTAAATCAGGGGCAAGCTGCGCCTGTCACCAAGTGCATTTAACCCTCAATGGTGTGGTTGTTTTTTGGCTAAAGCCTACATCAGGGTGAAGCTGTCACACCAAGTGCATTTAACCAGCAATAGTCTGTTTATTTTTTGGCCATATCCCAGTCTAATTCTGTCACTAAATCCATACCGGTCACCCAGCGCCTAAATACTAGGCCTCAAATTTATATCCCGCTAAATCTGTCCTTAGTGCTGTAGCTGGGCGAGTTATTTAGTGTCCGTTCAAGCACATTTCTTGTTCTGGGTTGAAATACAATTCCCAATTTAGCAATTTCATAATTTAGTGGTTTCTGCTATATCAGAGCTATTTGAAATCTATCCCTAAAAGGGTATATAATATTCAAGGTGCACATTGGGTCATTCAGAATAACTTCACACACACCCGCTACTGTGTATTTCCAAGTCTAATTCTGGCACTAAACCCATACCTGTCACCCAGCGCCTAAATACTAGGCCTCAAATTTATATCCAGCTAAATCTGTCCCTAGTGCTGTAGCTGGGCGAGTTATTTAGTGTCCGTTCAAGCACATTTCTTGTTCTGGGTTGAAATACAATTCCCAATTTAGCAATTTCATAATTTAGTGGTTTCTGCTATATCAGAGCTATTTGAAATCTATCCCTAAAAGGGTATATAATATTCAAGGTGCACATTGGGTCATTCAGAATAACTTCACACACACCCGCTACTGTGTATTTCCAAGTCTAATTCTGGCACTAAACCCATACCTGTCACCCAGCGCCTAAATACTAGGCCTCAAATTTATATCCCGCTAAATCTGTCCCTAGTGCTGTAGCTGGGCGAGTTATTTAGTGTCCGTTCAAGCACATTTCTTGTTCTGGGTTGAAATACAATTCCCAATTTAGCAATTTCATAATTTAGTGGTTTCTGCTATATCAGAGCTATTTGAAATCTATCCCTAAAAGGGTATATAATATTCAAGGTGCACATTGGGTCATTCAGAATAACTTCACACACACCCGCTACTGTGTATTTCCAAGTCTAATTCTGGCACTAAACCCATACCTGTCACCCAGCGCCTAAATACTAGGCCTCAAATTTATATCCAGCTAAATCTGTCCTTAGTGCTGTAGCTGGGCGAGTTATTTAGTGTCCGTTCAAGCACATTTCTTGTTCTGGGTTGAAATACAATTCCCAATTTAGCAATTTCATAATTTAGTGGTTTCTGCTATATCAGAGCTATTTGAAATCTATCCCTAAAAGGGTATATAATATTCAAGGTGCACATTGGGTCATTCAGAATAACTTCACACACACCCGCTACTGTGTATTTCCAAGTCTAATTCTGGCACTAAACCCATACCTGTCACCCAGCGCCTAAATACTAGGCCTCAAATTTATATCCCGCTAAATCTGTCCTTAGTGCTGTAGCTGGGCGAGTTATTTAGTGTCCGTTCAAGCACATTTCTTGTTCTGGGTTGAAATACAATTCCCAATTTAGCAATTTCATAATTTAGTGGTTTCTGCTATATCAGAGCTATTTGAAATCTATCCCTAAAAGGGTATATAATATTCAAGGTGCACATTGGGTCATTCAGAATAACTTCACACACACCCGCTACTGTGTATTTCCAAGTCTAATTCTGGCACTAAACCCATACCTGTCACCCAGCGCCTAAATACTAGGCCTCAAATTTATATCCCGCTAAATCTGTCCCTAGTGCTGTAGCTGGGCGAGTTATTTAGTGTCCGTTCAAGCACATTTCTTGTTCTGGGTTGAAATACAATTCCCAATTTAGCAATTTCATAATTTAGTGGTTTCTGCTATATCAGAGCTATTTGAAATCTATCCCTAAAAGGGTATATAATATTCAAGGTGCACATAGGGTCATTCAGAATAACTTCACACACACCCGCTACTGTGCATTTCCAAATCTAATTCTGTCACTAAACCCATACCTGTCACCCAGCGCCTAAATACTAGGCCTCAAATTTATATCCCGCTAAATCTCTCGTTACCGCTGTCCTGTTGTGGCTGGGAAAGTTATTTAGTGTCCGTCAAAGCACATTTTTTGTTCTGGGTTGAAATACAATTCCCAATTTAGCAATTTCATAATTTAGTGGTTCCTGCTATATCAGAGCTATTTGAAATCTATCCCTAAAAGGGTAGATCATATTGAAGGTGCACATAGGGTCATTCAGAATAACTTCACACACACGCTTCTGTGCATTTCCAAGTCTAATTCTGTCACTAAATCCATACCGGTCACCCAGCGCCTAAATACTAGGCCTCAAATTTATATCCCGCTGAATTTGAATACAATACATTGGGCCAAATAATATATTTGTTGTTGTGGTGAACCATAACAATGAGAAAAACATCTAGTAAGGGACGCGGACGTGGACATGGTCGTGGTGGTGTTAGTGGACCCTCTGGTGCTGGGAGAGGACGTGGCCGTTCTGCCACATCCACACGTCCTAGTGTACCAACTACCTCAGGTCCCAGTAGCCGCCAGAATTTACAGCGATATATGGTGGGGCCCAATGCCGTTCTAAGGATGGTAAGGCCTGAGCAGGTACAGGCATTAGTCAATTGGGTGGCCGACAGTGGATCCAGCACGTTCACATTATCTCCCACCCAGTCTTCTGCAGAAAGCGCACAGATGGCGCCTGAAAACCAACCCCATCAGTCTGTCACATCACCCCCATGCATACCAGGGAAACTGTCTCAGCCTCAAGTTATGCAGCAGTCTCTTATGCTGTTTGAAGACTCCGCTGGCAGGGTTTCCCAAGGGCATCCACCTAGCCCTTCCCCAGCGGTGAAAGACATAGAATGCACTGACGCACAACCACTTATGTTTCCTGATGATGAGGACATGGGAATACCACCTCAGCATGTCTCTGATGATGACGAAACACAGGTGCCAACTGCTGCGTCTTTCTGCAGTGTGCAGACTGAACAGGAGGTCAGGGATCAAGACTGGGTGGAAGACGATGCAGGGGACGATGAGGTCCTAGACCCCACATGGAATGAAGGTCGTGCCACTGACTTTCACAGTTCGGAGGAAGAGGCAGTGGTGAGACCGAGCCAACAGCGTAGCAAAAGAGGGAGCAGTGGGCAAAAGCAGAACACCCGCCGCCAAGAGACTCCGCCTGCTACTGACCGCCGCCATCTGGGACCGAGCACCCCAAAGGCAGCTTCAAGGAGTTCCCTGGCATGGCACTTCTTCAAACAATGTGCTGACGACAAGACCCGAGTGGTTTGCACGCTGTGCCATCAGAGCCTGAAGCGAGGCATTAACGTTCTGAACCTGAGCACAACCTGCATGACCAGGCACCTGTATGCAAAGCATGAACTGCAGTGGAGTAAACACCTTAAAACCAAGGAAGTCACTCAGGCTCCCCCTGCTACCTCTTCTGCTGCTGCCGCCTCGGCCTATTCTGCTGCTGCCGCCTCGGCCTCTTCCTCCGCCTCTGGAGGAACGTTGGCACCTGCCGCCCAGCAAACAGGGGATGTACCACCAACACCACCACCACCACCTCCGTCACCAAGCGTCTCAACCATGTCACACGCCAGCGTTCAGCTCTCCATCTCACAAACATTTGATAGAAAGCGTAAATTCCCACCTAGCCACCCTCGATCCCTGGCCCTGAATGCCAGCATTTCTAAACTACTGGCCTATGAAATGCTGTCATTTAGGCTGGTGGACACAGACAGCTTCAAACAGCTCATGTCGCTTGCTGTCCCACAGTATGTTGTTCCCAGCCGGCACTACTTCTCCAAGAGAGCCGTGCCTTCCCTGCACAACCAAGTATCCGATAAAATCAAGTGTGCACTGCGCAACGCCATCTGTGGCAAGGTCCACCTAACCACAGATACGTGGACCAGTAAGCACGGCCAGGGACGCTATATCTCCCTAACTGCACACTGGGTAAATGTAGTGGCAGCTGGGCCCCAGGCGGAGAGCTGTTTGGCGCACGTCCTTCCGCCGCCAAGGATCGCAGGGCAACATTCTTTGCCTCCTGTTGCCACCTCCTCCTTCTCGGCTTCCTCCTCCTCTTCTTCCACCTGCTCATCCAGTCAGCCACACACCTTCACCACCAACTTCAGCACAGCCCGGGGTAAACGTCAGCAGGCCATTCTGAAACTCATATGTTTGGGGGACAGGCCCCACACCGCACAGGAGTTGTGGCGGGGTATAGAACAACAGACCGACGAGTGGTTGCTGCCGGTGAGCCTCAAGCCCGGCCTGGTGGTGTGTGATAATGGGCGAAATCTCGTTGCAGCTCTGGGACTAGCCAATTTGACGCACATCCCTTGCTTGGCGCATGTGCTGAATTTGGTGGTGCAGAAGTTCATTCACAACTACCCCGACATGTCAGAGCTGCTGCATAAAGTGCGGGCCGTCTGTTCGCGCTTCCGGCGTTCACATCCTGCTGCTGCTCGCCTGTCTGCGCTACAGCGTAACTTCGGCCTTCCCGCTCACCGCCTCATATGCGACGTGCCCACCAGGTGGAACTCCACCTTGCACATGCTGGACAGACTGTGCGAGCAGCAGCAGGCCATAGTGGAGTTTCAGCTGCAGCACGCACGGGTCAGTCGCACTACAGAACAGCACCACTTCACCACCAATGACTGGGCCTCCATGCGAGACCTGTGTGCCCTGTTGCGCTGTTTCGAGTACTCCACCAACATGGCCAGTGGCGATGACACCGTTATCAGCGTTACAATACCACTTCTATGTCTCCTTGAGAAAACACTTAGGGCGATGATGGAAGAGGAGGTGGCCCAGGAGGAGGAGGAGGAGGAGGAAGAGGGGTCATTTTTAGCACTTTCAGGCCAGTCTCTTCGAAGTGACTCAGAGGGAGGTTTTTGGCAACAGCAGAGGCCAGGTACAAATGTGGCCAGCCAGGGCCCACTACTGGAGGACGAGGAGGACGAGGATGAGGAGGAGGTGGAGGAGGATGAGGATGAAGCATGGTCACAGCGGGGTGGCACCCAACGCAGCTCGGGTCCATCACTGGTGCGTGGCTGGGGGGAAAGGCAGGACGATGACGATACACCTCCCACAGAGGACAGCTTGTCCTTACCCCTGGGCAGCCTGGCACACATGAGCGACTACATGCTGCAGTGCCTGCGCAACGACAGCAGAGTTGCCCACATTTTAACCTGTGCGGACTACTGGGTTGCCACCCTGCTGGATCCACGCTACAAAGACAATGTGCCCACCTTACTTCCTGCACTGGAGCGTGATAGGAAGATGCGCGAGTACAAGCGCACGTTGGTAGACGCGCTACTGAGAGCATTCCCAAATGTCACAGGGGAACAAGTGGAAGCCCAAGGCCAAGGCAGAGGAGGAGCAAGAGGTCGCCAAGGCAGCTGTGTCACGGCCAGCTCCTCTGAGGGCAGGGTTAGCATGGCAGAGATGTGGAAAACTTTTGTCAACACGCCACAGCTAACTGCACCACCACCTGATACGCAACGTGTTAGCAGGAGGCAACATTTCACTAACATGGTGGAACAGTACGTGTGCACACCCCTCCACGTACTGACTGATGGTTCGGCCCCATTCAACTTCTGGGTCTCTAAATTGTCCACGTGGCCAGAGCTAGCCTTTTATGCCTTGGAGGTGCTGGCCTGCCCGGCAGCCAGCGTTTTGTCTGAACGTGTATTCAGCACGGCAGGGGGCGTCATTACAGACAAACGCAGCCGCCTGTCTACAGCCAATGTGGACAAGCTGACGTTCATAAAAATGAACCAGGCATGGATCCCACAGGACCTGTCCGTCCCTTGTCCAGATTAGACATTAACTACCTCCCCATAACCATATATTATTGGACTCCAGGGCACTTCCTCATTCAATCCTATTTTTATTTTCATTTTACCATTATATTGCGAGGCTACCCAAAGTTGAATGAACCTCTCCTCTGCCTGTGTGTTAGGCCTAAATATATGCCAATGGACTGTTGCAGTGGTGGGTGACGTGAAGCCTCATTCTCTGCTATGACATGCAGACTAATTCTCTGCTGACATGAAGACAGATTCTCTGTTACGGGACCTCCCTCCTCTGCCTGGGTGCTGGGCCTAAATATATGCCAATGGACTGTTGCAGTGGTGGGTGACGTGAAGCCTGATTCTCTGCTATGACATGCAGACTAATTCTCTGCTGACATGAAGACAGATTCTCTGTTACGGGACCTCTCTCCTCTGCCTGTGTGTGTGCTGGGCCTAAATATATGCCAATGGACTGTTGCAGTGGTGGCTGACGTGAAGCCTCATTCTCTGCTATGACATGCAGACTAATTCTCTGCTGACATGAAGACAGATTCTCTGTTACGGGACCTCTCTCCTCTGCCTGTGTGTGTGCTGGGCCTAAATATATGCCAATGGACTGTTGCAGTGGTGGCTGACGTGAAGCCTCATTCTCTGCTATGACATGCAGACTAATTCTCTGCTGACATGAAGCCAGATTGTCTGTTACGGGACCTCTCTCCTCTGCCTGTGTGGGTGCTGGGCCTAAATATATGCCAATGGACTGTTGCAGTGGTGGCTGACGTGAAGCCTCATTCTCTGCTATGACATGCAGACTAATTCTCTGCTGACATGAAGACAGATTCTCTGTTACGGGACCTCCCTCCTCTGCCTGGGTGCTGGGCCTAAATATATGCCAATGGACTGTTGCAGTGGTGGCTGACGTGAAGCCTCATTCTCTGCTATGACATGCAGACTAATTCTCTGCTGACATGAAGCCAGATCGTCTGTTACGGGACCTCTCTGCTCTGCCTGTGTGCTAGGCCTAAATATATGCCAATGGACTGTTGCAGTGGTGGGTGACGTGAAGCCTCATTCTCTGCTATGACATGCAGACTGATTCTCTGCTGTCATGAAGCCAGATTGTCTGTTACGGGACCTCTCTGCTCTGCCTGTGTGCTAGGCCTAAATATATGCCAATGGACTGTTGCAGTGGTGGGTGACGTGAAGCCTCATTCTCTGCTATGACATGCAGACTGATTCTCTGCTGACATGAAGACAGATTCTCTGTTACGGGACCTCTCTCCTCTGCCTGTGTGTGTGCTGGGCCTAAATATATGCCAATGGACTGTTGCAGTGGTGGCTGACGTGAAGCCTCATTCTCTGCTATGACATGCAGACTAATTCTCTGCTGACATGAAGCCAGATTGTCTGTTACGGGACCTCTCTCCTCTGCCTGTGTGTGTGCTGGGCCTAAATATATGCCAATGGACTGTTGCAGTGGTGGCTGACGTGAAGCCTCATTCTCTGCTATGACATGCAGACTAATTCTCTGCTGACATGAAGACAGATTCTCTGTTACGGGACCTCTCTCCTCTGCCTGTGTGTGTGCTGGGCCTAAATATATGCCAATGGACTGTTGCAGTGGTGGCTGACGTGAAGCCTCATTCTCTGCTATGACATGCAGACTAATTCTCTGCTGACATGAAGCCAGATTGTCTGTTACGGGACCTCTCTCCTCTGCCTGTGTGTGTGCTGGGCCTAAATATATGCCAATGGACTGTTGCAGTGGTGGCTGACGTGAAGCCTCATTCTCTGCTATGACATGCAGACTAATTCTCTGCTGACATGAAGACAGATTCTCTGTTACGGGACCTCCCTCCTCTGCCTGGGTGCTGGGCCTAAATATATGCCAATGGACTGTTGCAGTGGTGGCTGACGTGAAGCCTCTTTCTCTGCTATGACATGCAGACTAATTCTCTGCTGACATGAAGACAGATTCTCTGTTACGGGACCTCTCTCCTCTGCCTGGGTGCCGGGGCCTAAATATCTGAGAATGGACTGTTCCAGTGGTGGGTGACGGGAAGCCAGATTCTCTGCTATGGAACCTCTCTCCAATTGATTTTGGTTAATTTTTTTTTATTTAATTTTTATTTTAATTCATTTCCCTATCCACATTTGTTTGCAGGGGATTTACCTACATGTTGCTGCCTTTTGCAGCCCTCTAGCTCTTTCCTGGGCTGTTTTACAGCCTTTTTAGTGCCGAAAAGTTCGGGTCCCCATTGACTTCAATGGGGTTCGGGTTCGGGACGAAGTTCGGATCGGGTTCGGATCCCGAACCCGAACATTTCCGGGATGTTCGGCCGAACTTCTCGAACCCGAACATCCAGGTGTTCGCTCAACTCTAATTGTCAGGTGAAATTCACCAATTTTTGGCTGTGATATACCCCTGCTCTATCTAGTAGACAGGGAAATAAATTTCATTAATTTGTCTGTTACATTGTTGGGTGAAATTCCCAAATTTTTGGCTGTGATATACCCCTGCTCTACATAGTAGACAAGGAAATAAATTTCACTAATTTTTCTGTTAGATTGTTGGGTAAAATTAACCAATTTTTGGCTGTGATATACCCCTGCTCTACCTAGTGTACAAGGAAATACATTTCACTAATTCGTCTGTTACATCTGTTGCATTTGCGGCCTACACTGCATTTAACACAGTACGAATGGTGAGGCCAGAACAAGTACAGATTATAGTACATTGGGGGGGCTGACAGTGACTACAGTTCCTTAGCATTGTCTCCAACCCAGTCCCCTGCTGAAATATCAGAGTTGGCACCTACAGCCCATGGCCATCTGTCTTTCAACTCACCCCCTTGCAAATCAGACAAGCAGTCTGAGCCCCAAGTCATGCAGCAGTCTGTTATGCTTTTTGATGACTCTGCTGGCAGGGTTTCTGTGGGCCATCCACATAGCTCTGCACCAGAAGTGAAAGAGATTGAGTGCACTGATGCCCAACCACTTATGTTTCAGGTTGAGGACATTGGAAGACCACTGCAGCATGACTCTGATGATGACAAAACACAGGTGTCAACTGCTGTGGCTTTCTGCCATCTGCTGACCGACAAGAAGGGAAGGGGTAAAGAGTGGGTGGAAGATGATGTGGAGGATGATGAGATACTAGACCCCACATGGAATCAAGGTCATGCGAGTGACCTGTCTAGTTCAGAGGAAAAGGCAGTGGTCGCACAGAGGCACCAGCACAGCAAAAGAGGGAGCAGGGTGCAAAAGCGTCTGTTACATTCTTGGGTGACATTTTACCATTATTGCCGTGAATAAACCCCTGCTCTGCATAGGTGACAGGGACATAAATTGAAAAAAATTGTCTGCTACATTGTCAGGCGAAATTTTACCAATTTTGCTGTATACAAACCCCTGCTCTGCATAGGTGACTTGGACCTAATTTTTGTAAAATCGTCTGTTCAATTGGTGGGTGACATGAACACAGTTTTGCCGTAAATAAACCCCTGCTCTGCATAGTTGACAGGGATCAAAATTTTAAAAAATCGTCAGTTCCATTGGTGGGTGACATTAACCCATTTTGGCCGATGAAAAACCCCTGTCCTGCATAGGAGACAGGGACGTAAATTTCTAAAATTCGTCTTTAATTGACGCGTGCCACCTCCTTTTATTCGATCCTTCCGCTTTAACAACTTGTCCCACATTTCCTCTCGATCACATTGGAGCCATTGACATCCCTTGGATATGGTATCTCTTTCTCACGTTCAATCTCCGGCGTGGAACCCTTATTCACCGCTAACCGTGATCAACATGGTAGGCGCAGAAAAGAACATCGAAAGTTGATAGAGAAGATATCCAATTAGATCAGGGATGTCACGGGGACGTGCAATCAGGCAGAAGTTATCTAGAGTCAACAAAGCGGCAGCAGGGCCTCTCTTATCTAACGTTTCCAAATCAAAAATACCCCAGTGACATTCCCTGTAATTTTTTTATTAAGCATTCAAATAACAGGGCATCTTAAGAGTCCTGTATTGTTATTTATCGTCACTACCTCCCCGAGTCGGGAGTGGGTAATTGCCGCGCGCCCCCTCCTTTATTTTGAACATACGGCTTCAATAATTTGTCCCACATTTCCGCTCGATCACATTTAATTTCATCCATTGACCTCCCTTGGATGTGGTATCCATTTCTCAGGCTCCCTCTCCGGCCTGGAACCCTCATTCCCCGCTATCCGTGACCACCATGGTAGGCGCAGAAAAGAACATCGAAAGTTGATAGAGAAGATATCCAATTGGATTGTGGACGTCATGGGGACTTTCGAAATGGTTGAGCAGTATGTGTGCACACGCCTACACGCACTAACTGATGGGTCTGCCCCCTTCAACTTATCGGTCTCCAAATTGGGCACATGACCTGAGCTTGCCCTTTACGCCTTGGAGGTGCTGGCCTGCCCTGCAGCCAGTGTATTCTCTGAACGTTTGTTTAGCACTGCTGGAGGGGGTTATCACAGGTTATATTTTCCAATGTTTTGGGGGGCTACCCAAATTAAAAAATATAATAAAAATAATAATAATAAAATTAAAAATAAAATAAAAAAAAACAGTGTTGGCTACCTCCTCCACTGCAGCTTCCACCTACACCACCACATCCACCGCCTCCTCAACCTCCTACTCCATATGGACCTCCTCCTCCTAGATCAAGATGATTATTTTTTATTTGTACGTATTTTATGTTATTTTAAATCATTAACCTATCCACATTTGTTTGCATGGCACTTGCCATGCTCTTAACCACATTTTGCTGCCATTTCCATGACTTTTTTAGAGCCATTTTAGTGCTCAAAAGTTCGGGTCCCCATTGACTTCAATGGGGTTCGGGGTCAAGTTCGGGTCAAGTTTGGGTCCCGAACTCAAACTTTTTTGTGAAGTTAGGCCAAACCCGTCGAACCCGAACGTCCAGGTGTCCGCTCAACTCTACTGAGAACCTTTTTAACAAAAGGGGTCCCCAATCAACCTGAGAGTGAAAAAAAGGGAATGGGTGCAACTGTGCTCAACTTGTAGGTATTTTTTAAGATAGGGGGAGTTCTAACTAAACGTTACCATCCGTGTGAGGACACAGCGGGGCCAACCTAAAACATAAAACAATGCCAACATTTCCTCACCCTTCAGGAGTAGTCCACACCGTGGCTCCCAGAAGTTCTTGGTTTTTTTTAGAGGTGGCAGAGGCTCCCTAGAAGAAAGACCTCAGATCCTCCTCGCTACTGCTGCTGCTGAACTCCATCAGAGGCTTTTCTTACCTTCTATAATCTAAACGTGCAGCTGTAGTGGATCTCCACTGCCCTCCTGTGGCTGAACTTGGAAGTGAAAAGGTATGTCTGTGAAGGTTCTCATTTATCCAGGTCATGGTATATCTGTAAAGAATAAATCAAGGCAACTGGACGTACTGTAGATTTCTTGAAAACGTTTCACTCGTTCTTCCAACGAGCTTTCTCAATTCTGAGTGACTGTACAAAAATTCAGGGAATAAATATGTAACTGAATCAACATCTGGTAATTATACCCAGCATTGGGTCAAATGTGTTGATTCCATTATCCTAATTGGAGTCAGTAAGTGATAAAGACTAATAGATGTCTAACCCCCCCACCTCTATTCAAGCTTGTCTTCTCCATTTTTACGTAGATGGACTTATCCAAAACACATACTTGACTGTCTTCAAAGGTGTGACCTGTTCCTTTTAGATGTAAGTACACGGCTGAATCTTGACCAGAGGTTTTGGCTCTTCTATGCTGAGCCATATGCTGATGTAGTTGTTTTTTTTCACCGATATACAGTTCTGAGCATTCCTCATTGCACTGGACTGCATACACAATGTTGTCTATCTTGTGTTTAGGCGTTGGGTCTTTGGGGTGAACCAGTTGTTGCCTCAGTGTGTTGCTGGGTTTAAAGCAAACAGGAATGTGATGTTTATTAAAAATCCTTTTGAGTTTCTCAGACATCCCAGCTACATATGGGATAACCATATTCTTGCGTCTGTCATGCTTCTTGCCCTCTCTGGTAGTCTTGGTGCTCTTTCTTCTCCTTCCTTGTGTTTTTACAAAGGCCCAAACTGAATGCACACAAGTTTTAAGTGCCCCTCTGAGGTGTTTGAGTTCCTTTGCCTTGGCCTCTGTGCTGGTGGGGATTTTCTCTGCCCGGTGGTGTAGAGTCTGGATGACTCCCAGTTTGTGGTCTAGAGGATGGTGGGAATCAAATAGCAGGTACTGGTCTGTGTGTGTTGGTTTTTGATAGACCTCTATTCCCAGCTTCCTTCCCTCTTCCACTGTTATAAGACAGTCCAGAAACACCACTTTGTTGTTCTGCATATCTTCCCGCGTGAAATTGATGTTATGATCCACTGAGTTGATGCGGTCAGTGAAAGCCTGTAACTCTTGTTTATGAATTTATGAACTTGTTTAGTGAAAAGGTAGTCACACTTTTTATAGCAGCTGCCACTTTCTAGTTCACAGGGGCGGATGCTCCTGCCATCACGAAGGGTTCCAATACCTCCGGCTGCATGGGGGCTGGTAGGTTTTTTACATAGAAACATAGAATGTGTTGGCAGATAAAAACCATTTGGCCCATCTAGTCTGCCCAATATACTGAATACTATGAATAGCCCCTGGCCCTATCTTATATGAAGGATAGCCTTATGCCTATCTCATGCATGCTTAAACTCCCTCACTGTATTTGCAGCTACCACTTCTGCAGGAAGGCTATTCCATGCATCCACTACTCTCTCAGTAAAGTAATACTTCCTGATATTACTTTAAAACCTTTCCACCTCTCCTCTTTAGGTGGTCTCCTCTTTAGTTGGTCTCAGGGACAATTCTGGGAAGACCCTCATCATCCGTGGCTCCGACTTCCACTGTAGGACTGAAGACAAAGGAGGCACTGGATACGCTTCCCAAATGCTGACTGATTGTTGGAGGTGTAGGCAGTCCTGATATAAGAGGCTCCGGCTCCGGTTGGGGTTTGTCTCCGAAGCGCAGCACTCCCCCTGAGGTCTCTTGCAGGTATCTCACTCTCTTCATCGCAGGTGGGTCCTCCTGCCAGTGCTCCGGTGAGGACAATGGGACAAGGGGCTTAGCGAGAAGATTCACCCCAGTAGCAAAGGGGCCTTTTGAAGACACCATCTGGGTGTATTTGACTTTTTCCCCTTTATACAGGCTGTGCCGGGCCTGCGGTAAGTAGGGTCACTTCACAGAATGACGGTTCACAAAGAGTTCTTCTCCGGTCTCATCGTCCTGGATGAAACCTGCACCTTATTCAACGGAAAACCAGACCACAGTCCCGGTCCTCCTCTCTGCCCCATGACCCTATACTAGAGGTCGGTCCATCAAACGAACCACCCATTCCTCGATGGCCTTGCACTAGTCCAAGGTGTTGGAGGCATAGGCCGTGACTCCCATTGGCACCATCGGGTTCAAGCTGTCGTATGCCCTGCTCTTCCTCGGCGGAGGAGTGGTAACTCCTGCCACCTCCACCACGCCAGCTGGCTGTCACGAATATTTCCGTGACAGGTGCCAGGAGATCAGAAAGATTGGCAACACGTTGATCTTACAAGTTCCTTGTGGATCAATTGGGATTTGTGTTGTTTTGGTAATGGCCACACCCCTTGCAAAAAAAAAAAACACGAATATAGAGAAATTTAGCTAATATAGTGCTATAATCTTTTTTTTTTTATAGTTGTAATTTTTTTCCAATCTGAACTTCAGATGAGAAAAAAATTACAACTATTAGACAAAGAAGATTATAGCACTATATTAGAAAAATTGCTCTATATTATTTTTTTTCGAATATTCGCTATATTGCTATATATTCTTGTTTTAGAATATTCTTAAAATTCGTATTCCGAAACTTTGCATTACAAAAATTTGCATATTACACAATCATTACCTTGCCGATTTTTTTCTAGTAAAAAAATCGTAGAATATAACGAATATTCGAATTTGAGAATATTCAACGAATATTCTACAAAATATTCGCAAAATATCGCAAATTTGAATATGACCCCTGCCGCTCATCACTAATGGTGAGGAGTTAGGGTGAGGATTAGAGACGCAATAGTAGGTGAGCTGCTTAGCTTTTCCTTGCTTTCTGACCTAGTTGCTACTGTTATCCTTCTTACATTGTATGGTGGGGGGGTTTCCCCCACTCCCCACCGTGACAAACGGATCTCCTGACACCCCGACTGTGTACCTCTATTGATGGATGCTCCTAGTACTGCCCGAGGGCTCCAAGCACACCACTTGACACAGTAAGCACTGCCAACCCCACAAACCGCCGCAGCTTGGTTGGGATCTCACCATCTTCTACCCACCCTGGACCTACGACAACGCTTCCAGGTCCCAGTGGGTGAAATTCTCTTCCTTCAGAGAGTGATGCAGGAACAAGCTCCTAAAAGAGCTCAGGGATTATAGCCAGGGGAGTATACAGTGTATAACATTCCTCAGTGTAGATACAGCCTTTTCCCCACACACATGAGACAAGGCTCTATGTTGAGGGTAAAACAGGAACTCTTTAATGGAGCTACATGTCAGACTTTTTTGCAGGTCTTCCAGCAAGGGAAACTCCCCTGGGGACCTTGTGAAAGACTGAGACAGTTTTACATTAGCCAATCACATGTATTTTCAGTATAGAAACAGTCCCAGCAATTGTACACAACACAACACCCCCCCCCCCTCCACCCTCGGCCTCTGATACAATTAACAAACACAATGGGCTCTGACTGTGATACAATTAACAAACATAATGGGCTTTGCCTGTGATACAATTAACAACCACAATGGGCTCTAGTCTGTGATACAATTAACAAACACAATGGGCTAACTTAATCACTCACAGGCAAAAAAACACACATTTTTCCCCAAAACACAGAAAACGCCCTAAAGCCCCAGTCAGGAGGACTTCTGGGCCACAATCCCCCAAAAGGTACTGGACTTTGTTACAGCGTGGAAGTGCTGGATTGTTAGGCTGGGAAAAGCCGCATGTTCTTCCCATGTGTGAATGGGGCTTTCAGTGAGGTAGGGAGTCCTCATGTTTAGTTAGAGCCGAGCCGGGCAGGTGTTTTATTTGTATTGTTTGTTTTGGTTTTGCTGAGGTGCCAAATAAAAGCAATGTTTGGCCCCTAACCCTGTGGTCGATGAAGATAATTTTGAGAATGATCCCTGAATAAGAGGCAATCCCTTACAATATATATTACAGATAGTTAGTGTGAGATAGTCAGTGTAGGTTATATCCTGAAATAGTGTAGCTGCTGCGGTGCAGTGTGTTAGGTAGTGTGATAGGTTCTGCTGTCCATGCATACATGCTACAGACATAGTGCTGTGATGTCACAACAATAAATAGTGCGCCAATCAGTAATATGAAGTCAGACCTGCTAAAATGTGAAGTTTCACGTATTGTGCCAAAATATTTGCATCATTAGTGCTAATTAGCGCAATTGCGAATATATTGGAGCATTCTATCTGCATATAAAGCCATTTTTAATGTTCTGCCATGCCAACCATTTTCTCCAGTTTCAGGAAACTTCTAGCAGCTTAGAAAATTTAGCAAAAGTGACCCACACCTGTATTGAGCTCGCATTACGCGAATATTACATTGCCGATTTTCGCAATCAAGAAAATAATCGTAAATTTGCGAATATATGCTGAATATTCTACAAAATATTTCAAATTCGATATCCACTCTCTACCCTGACCTTGAGGGGAAGGTGTTAGAGTCTCAGGGAGATGCACCAGATTCGTGTCCCTCTGGGAAACTATTTGTGCCACCGGAATTGCGTTACAAGGTGTTTGAGGAACATCATTGTATGGTTCGTATGGGACTCCCTGGAAGCAGGTCCACTGCCAACCTCATATCTCGTAGATTCTGGTGGCCAGGGTGGCGTAAGTGTGTGAAGGACTATGTGTCAGCCTGTACTACCTGTGCACATAAGGTGACACATACTCGACCTTCTGGAGCTTTACTTCCATTACCTATCCAGACCATGGACTCATGTATCCATGGATTTTATCACTGATCTACCTAATTCTTCAGGAAAGACAGTTATTCTGGTGGTAGTTGATCACTTTAGCAAAATGGTATACTTTACTGCATTACCAGGCCTACCCAATGCTAAAACTCTTGCACAAGTATTTGTTGACAACATTGTGAAACTCCATGGCATTCCCTCTGACGTGGTCTTAGATCGTGGGACTCAGTTTGTTTCCAGATTCTGGAAGGCGTTCAGTACTCGACTGGGAATAAAAATGTCCTTTTCTTCCGCTTTTCATCCTCAGTCGAACGGACAGACGGAAAGCACTAATCAGAGTCTGGAGACTTACTTGAGATGTTTTGCATCTGAGAACCAGGAGGAGTGGTCTTCCATTTTGTCTTCGGCAGAGTTTGCCATAGACAATCGTAGTCAGGAGTCCACTGGTGAGTTGCCGTTTTTTGGGACATATGGGTTTCACCCGCAGTTCGGCACATTTTCTGGTTCTGATGCTTCTGGTATCCTGAGGAAGAACTTTTTTGTCATCATTAATATCGATATGGCGAAAAATTCAAAATAACTTGAAGAATATGGGCAACAAATATAAACGTGTGGGTGTGGGTGACAGGAAACGTATGAATGGTCCGGACCTAAGAGTGTGTGATTCTGTGTGGCTGTCCACAAGAAACATTAAGTTGAAGGCACCTTCCTGGAAGTTGGGTCTAAGGTTTATCGGACCATATAAGATCACAGCCATTATTAATCATGTAGCTTTTCGTCTTGAACTTCCTCAGGCCCTGAAGATTCATTATGTGTTCCATAAGTCTTTGCTAAAAAGAGATATGTGGAACCTTTGCAGCCGTCTTCTTTGTTACCTGCTCCTGTCATGGTGGATGGTAGTTTTGAATTCCAGATTGCCAAAATAATCGATTCTCGAGTTCTCCGTAGATCTCTTCAGTATCTTGTCCACTGGAAAGGCTATGGACCAGAAGAGAGGATGTGGGTACCAGCATCTGATATGAATGTCGGTTATTTGGTTAAAGCCTTTCACAGATCTAAACCTGATAAGGTCGGTCCTGGGTGCCCGGAGGTCACCCGTAGAATGGGGGAGTAGTGTTGAGCGCGAATATTCGAATTTTTTCTCAAATATCGCGATTTCGCGAATATTTAAAATATAGTGCTATATATTCGCAAAAACGAATATTCTTTTTTTTTTTTTTTTTTTTTTTTAAATTCTCCAGTCAGTGCCCGTTGCCGCTTCTGCCGACTTCCGTGCTCATGGAGCGTCCCCATCACCATGGGAACGTCTCCATATACTAGAATGTACTGTCGGATTTGAGAATTACGTTGAAATCGCAATTCGATTATTTCAAGTTATAATAATCGAATTGCGATTTCAACGTAATTCTCAAATCCGACAGTACATTCTAGTATATGGAGACGTTCCCATGGTGATGGGGACGCTCCATGAGCATGGAATATAGCATTACTAAGTTGAAATCGCCATGCGATTATTTCGAGTTATATTAATCACATTGCGATTTCAACTTGGACCTGGTTTACTATGGTTGGCTTCAATGGCTTGGTAGAATTAGTGAATATGACGAATGTATTCGTCATATTCCACAAAACGAAGATATTCTCCATCTTCGTTTTAGCTACCTATTCATCAACTTCGCGAATTCTAGCAAGCATATAGGAAAGTTGACTATAGAGACAGCTAAGTTTAATTCGCTATGCGATTATATTACTTAGCTTTTTTTTTATAAATAGAATAATTATAATAATTATCAGGTATTATAATTATTCTATTTATAAAAAAAAAAAGCTAAGTAATATAATCGCATAGCGAATTAAACTTAGCTGTCTCTATAGTCAACTTTCCTATATGCTTGCTAGAATTCGCGAAGTTGATGAATAGGTAGCTAAAACGAAGATGGAGAATATCTTTGTTTTGTGGAATATGACGAATACATTCGTCATATTCGCTAATTCTACCAAGCCATTGAAGCCAACCATAGTAAACCGGGTCCAAGTTGAAATTGCAATGCGATTAATATAACTCGAAATATCGCATGGCGATTTCAACTTAGCACTGCTATATTCCATATTAGGCTAGAATTAACAAATATGGAATATAGCAGTGCTTAAGTTGAAATCGCAATTCGATTATTATAACTTGAATTAATCGAATTGCGATTTCAACTTAGTACTGCTGTATTCCATATTCGTTAATTCTAGCCTAATATGGAATATAGCAGTGCTAAGTTGAAATCGCAATGCAATTGATATAACTCGAAATATCGCATGGCGATTTCAACTTAGCACTGCTATATTCCATATTAGGCTAGAATTAACGAATATGGAATATAGCAGCAACCATAGTAAAACAGGTCCAAGTTGAAATCGCAATTCGATTAATTCAAGTTATAATAATCGAATTGCGATTTCAACTTTTTACGTATATTCTTAATATTGCTATAACTTCGTCTTTTAGAATATTCGTAATATTGCTCTAACTTCGTCTTTTAGAATATGACGAATATTCTAAAAGACGAAGTTAGAGCAATATTACGAAATTTCGTAAAATACACATATAGACTGTAATTTAGCTAATATACTGCTATAGTAATTTTTTGAACAGTGTACATATTTTACAAAACTTAAGTTCAGAAGAGGCAAAAAAAATTAGAGAAAAAAAAATGATTATAGCACTATATTAGCTAAATTACAATCTATATGTGTATTTTACGAAATTTAGTAATATTGCTCTAACTTTGTCTTTTAGAATATTCGGCATATTCTAAAAGACGAAGTTAGAGCAATATTACAAAATTTTGTAAAATACCGTTGCCTTATACTATTAAAAGAAAAAAATCACAATACGCGATTAATTAAATCGCATATTATTTGCGATAATTGGAAAAATTACGAATATTCGATTTCAACGAATATAACACGAATATTCAATCGAATATTCGCGAAATATCGCTAAATCGAATATGGCACCTCCCGCTCATCACTATGTGGGAGTACTGTCACAAACATTTCTGTGACAGGTGCCAGGAGATCAGAAAGATTGGCAACACTTTGATATTACAAGTTTCTTGTGGATCAATTGGGATTTGTGTTGTTTTGGTAATGGCCACATCCCTTGCTTCAGGTGTGTGTGTGTGTGTGTGTGGTGGTCATTTGACATTGCCTACTTATTTCCGTCTCTCCCTCTCAGGGGTGTGGTTTATAGATTCTTTCCCTAGACTTCTAGGTAGCTGTTTGTTGAATCTCTGCTGAGCTCCCTGGTGCTGCAGTTGTTCTACTTGAAGTTTAGTCTTGTCTTCCTTGTTTGTATTTTGTTTGTTTTTATCTCCCTATCTGTTGTATTAGGCCTGAGGTAGACTCCTGTTCCTTCAGCTGGGTAGACTCCTGTTCCTTCAGCTGGGTAGACTCCTGTTCCTTCAGCCTTGATAGCAATATTACAGGAATTCTAATGATGTGCACGTTCATTAAAATTTCCCATAAAATTATTGTTTTAACACTATTGACCCACTAATAATGGGGTCTCAACTATATGCCAATTGGAGCGATTTATAATTACTGCAAATGAAATAAATTATACAATACCCCTGGCTTTGGGATAAAGAGCTTTTAGAAGGGACCCAGCTTTCCAAGATTTAGATCTATCCCGTCCTGTGGTACGTTCCTGACGTGTGAAGTGATGCTAATGAATGAATCTGAAGAAGTCCCAAGTGATCCTTCTTCTCCAAAAACTGGATCAGATATTCTAATCCTTATCTATGCCCATCCCCTCTTGGATTAGGGATTTCCAATTAGATAAGGTGGGTGTGACGTATGGTAATCATGGGGATGATGTCATTTAATTGGCATTCCTTTGAAACTTCTGCCCACCTACCATTTGATGGCACTGTTGTATCATATATCAATTTTAAATATTTTAGGAATTAACACATATTTATTACACCACTTAAACTCTGGCCTCTCCCAACTTAAATCAATTCAGGAGGGTTTATTCTTTGACGCTTTAGAATCACTTTCCCAGACATCATGGATCCATCTTGACAGTTAACAGACCATCTTATTTATGGTCAGATAAGAGAACCATAATCTTTTAACTTTTCCCCTGGTTTGTATACACCTAACTGTCTTAGCTATTGAGTAATGATTTTTGAAATAACATCAGTTCCTCTGAATCAGATTTAGAAAAATACAACTAACGCTCTCTATATCCCCTAGAATATATCCTCTCAGCGAGATACACGCAATATAAAGATACATTAATAATGTCTGGTTATAATACATCAATATTGCATAATATATATGAATCATTAACAAGTCCAAACGCTAAATAAATGCACACAGGAATATAAATATATATATATATATATATATATATATATATATATATATACAGTCATGTGAAAAAATTAGGACACCCTTTGAAAGCATGTGGTTTTTTGTAACATTTTTAATAAAAGGTTATTTCATCTCCGTTTCAACAATACAGAGAGATTAAAGTAATCCGACTAAACAAAGAAAACTGAAGAAAAGTCTTTTCAAGATCTTCTGTAAATGTCATTCTACAAAAATGCCTATTCTAACTGAGGAAAAAGATAGGACACCCTTGCCCCTAATAGCGAGTGTTACCTCCTTTGGCTGAAATAACTGCAGTGAGACGGTTCTTGTAGCCATCTACCAGTCTTCGACATCGGTCTGAGGAAATTTTACCCCACTCCTCAATGCAGAACTTTTTCAGCTGTGAGATGTTTGAGGGGTTTCTTGCACGTACAGCCCTTTTCAAGTCACCCCACAGCATCTCAATGGGATTCAAATCTGGACTTTGACTTGGCCATTCCAGGACTCTCCATTTCTTCTTTTTCAGCCAATCTTTGGTTGATTTACTAGTATGTTTTGGGTCATTGTCATGTTGCATGGTCCAGTTCCGCTTCAGCTTTAATTTTCTAACTGATGGTCTCACATGTTCTTCAAGCACCTTCTGATACACAGTAGAATTCATCGTGGATTCTATGATGGTGAGCTGACCAGGTCCTGCTGCAGCAAAGCAGCCCCAAACCATGACACTTTCACCTCCATGCTTCACAGTTAGTATGAGGTTCTTTTCTTGGAATGCTGTGTTTGGTTTACGCCAAACATGTCCTCTGCTGTTGTGTCCAAATAATTCAATTTTGGACTCATCTGTCCAAAGAACATTATTCCAGAAGTCCTGGTCTTTGTCAACTTTATCTCTGGCAAATGTCAGTCTGGCCTCGATGTTTCTCTTGGAAAGCAAAGGTTTCCTCCTTGCACACCTCCCGTGCAAGTTAAACTTGTACAGTCTCTTTCTGATTGTAGAGGCATGTACTTCTACATCAACAGTAGCCAGAGCCTGCTTTAGTTCTCGAGATTACACTTTAGGGTTTTTGGAGACCTCTTTTAGCATCTTGCGGTCTGCTCTTGGGGTGAACTTGCTGGGGCGACCAGTCCTGGGCATGTTGGCAGTTGTTTTGAAAGCCCTCCACTTGTAGACTATCTTCCGGACAGTGGAATGGCTGATTTCAAAATCTTTTGAGATCTTTTTAAATCCCTTCCCAGACTCATAGGCTGCTACAATCTTTTTTCTGAAGTCCTCTGACAGCTCTTTTGCTCTCACCATGGTGCTCACTCTCACTTCAACAGTCAGGAGCACACCAAACTAAATGTCTGAGGTTTAAATAGGGCAAGCCTCATTCAACATGCAGAGTAACGATCTACTAATTATGTGCACCTGGTGTGATATACCTGTGTGAGATCTGAGCCAATTTAAAAGGGAATACATGTGAGGGTGTCCTATCTTTTTCCTCAGTTAGAATAGGCATTTTTGTAGAATGGCATTTACAGAAGATCTTGAAAAGACTTTTCTTCAGTTTTCTTTGTTTAGTTGGATTACTTTAATCTCTCTGTATTGTTGAAACGGAGATGAAATAACCTTTTATTAAAAATGTTACAAAAAACCACATGCTTTCAAAGGGTGTCCTAATTTTTTCACATGACTGTATATATGAATAGATATCTATTCCACACCAGATGTGTTTTATGGACGTCTCTTATCAGATCATGGTTTAGCCATGAAACACCCATTGTTCCTCAGACAGACATGTTTAGAGAAACCAGTGTTTTAAACAATAACCTCTCTTAACCCCGGTAGTTGAGACAGTTTGTGAGACCCATTACATTCTCTAAGATACCACATCTGTTGGCAATAACTTTTAAAACAATATACATTGTATGCCAGTGACTATCATGACCTTCTCTGGCTTATTCCAACAGAGAGTTTGGCCTCTAAAAGGTAACGTGAATCTCCATTTTGGTTCTAATATTGTCAGACCTTAATGTGCAGATATAAATATGCCCGACACCCTTTCCCTAGTTTTCAGGCCTGATACCTTCTCCCTCCCTCTTGTATTTGGTGTGGAGTTTCCCTTCCACACCAAGCCGTGACACCGGTACAGGGAAAGCTCCGGACCCCGGCTTAGATCTCCGGACTATTTGCGACACAGCTATCTCCTGCATGTAATCGCATAGGTCAGGCAGGTTTTCACCGCAATGCATCTCTCCCCAGTTTGGCTGCCAACCTCATATCTCGTAGATTCTGGTGGCCAGGGTGACGTAAGTGTGTGAAGGACTTGGCTTTGAGAGCGCCATCTTGTTCTCCCTCACGGTAGCACAAACTGGACACGAATAGTGATGGACGAACATCGGCCGGGACGATTCGCGAACGTGCAAATGCGATCAAATGTTCGCAAACCACAAGTTTGCACAAATTATCCTACAACATGGACAGTGACATACAGTCCTGATCAAAAGTTTAAGACCACTTGAAAAATGGCAAAAAATCATATTTAGCATGGCTGGATCTTAACGAGGTTCCAAGTAGAGCTTCAACATGCAACAAGAAGAAATGGGAGTGAGACAAAAAAAATTTTGAGCATTCAATTTAATGAAAGCAACAAATAAACGGAAACAGGCTGTTTTTCATCTGATCAAAAGTTTAGGACCACACCTCCAAAAAAAACTAAACCCCCCAAAACAGAAATCCAACTTCCAAACCTAAACTCAGTAACGAGTAGCTCCGCCGTTATTGTTTATCACTTCCAAAATTCGTTTCAGCATGCTTGATGCAAGCATTTCCATGAGGTGAGTGGGAACATTTCTCCAAATGGTGAAGACGGCCGCACAAAGGCCATCTACTGTCTGGAACTGCTGTCCATTTTTGTAAACTTCCCTTGCCATCCATCCCCAAAGGTTCTCAATTGGATTTAGATCAAGGGAACCCGCAGGATGGGCCAAAAGAGTGATGTTATTCTCCTGGAAGAAGTCTCTTGTCCTGCGGGCATTGTGTACTGTAGAGTTGTCCTGTTGAAAAACCCAGTCGTTACCACACAGACGAGGGCCCTCCGTTATGAGGAATGCTCTCTGCAACATCTGGACATAGCCAGCGGCCGTTTGACGCCCCTGCACTTCCTGAAGCTCCATTGTTCCACTGAAGGAAAAAGCACCCCAGACCATTATGGCGCCCCCTCCACTGTGGCGCATAGAAAACATCTCAGGTGGGATCTGCTTGTCATGCCAGTAACGTTGGAAACCATCAGGACCATCAAGTTTGAATTTTTTCTCATCTGAGAATAAAACTTTCTTCCACCTTTTGAATGTCCCATGTTTGGTGCTCTCTTGCAAAGTCCAAACGAGCAGTTCTGTGGCGTTCAAGGAGACGAGGTCTTTAAAGATGTTTTTTGTTTTTAAAGCCCTTCAGTCTCAGATGCCGTCTGATGGTTATGGGGCTGCAGTCAGCACCAGTAACCTTAATTTGGGTTGAGGATCGACCAGTGTCTTGACGGACAGCCAATTGGATCCTCCGGCTCAGTGCTGATGAATTTTTTTTTGGGTCTTCCACTTGACTTTTTTGTTCCATAACCCTCAGGATCATTTAAAAAATTCCAAATTACTGACTTATTGCGTCCCACCTCAGCAGCGATGGCGCGCTGTGAGAGACCCTGCTTATGCAGTTCAACAACCGACCACGTTCAAAAAGGGAGAGTTTTTTGCCTTTGCCTTCACAACGTGTGACTACCTGACAGAAGATGACAATGAATCCACATCTTTGCACAGATTTGTCCTTTTAAAGGCATGTGGTCCTAAAATTTTGATCAGCTGAAAAACAGCCTGTTTCAGTTTAAAGGGTTTCTACCACTTGAATATCACATATTTGGTGTTCAGACACTAGCGATTCGCTAGTGTCTGTTCTTGCCTACAAGCTAATTATCACATTAATCCGGGCTGCCGATACCTCAAAAAAAGCACTTATATCTTTATGCAAATGAGCCTCTAGGTGCTATGCAGGCGTTTTTCTAAGCACCTAGAGGCTCCGTCTACCTTGCATTTTGCCGCCCTGCGCCTCGCTCCAGCACGCCCATCTCTCACTGTAATCGATCCTCCCCCTGCTTCAGCCTTCCGAAATCCCGCGCCTGCGCCATCCGTCGCGGCATTCGGAGGCATTCGGCGCAGGCGCAGTCAATGTCTGACCGCTTGCTGCTGGGCTTCGTCTGTCCCACGGAGCTCTGTGACGTCATCGGCGCAGGCGCAGTTGAAATGTCTGAGCAGGGAGCGGTCAGACATTGACTGCGCCTGCGCCGAATGCCTCCGAATGCCGCGACGGACGGCGCAGGCGCGGGATTTCGGAAGGCTGAAGCAGGGGGAGGATCGATTACAGTGAGAGATGGGCGTGCTGGAGCGAGGCGCAGGGCGGCAAAATGCAAGGTAGACGGAGCCTCTAGGTGCTTAGAAAAACGCCTGCATAGCACCTAGAGGCTCATTTGCATAAAGATATAAGTGCTTTTTTTGAGGTATCGGCAGCCCGGATTAATGTGATAATTAGCTTGTAGGCAAGAACAGACACTAGCGAATCGCTAGTGTCTGAACACCAAATATGTGATATTCAAGTGGTAGAAACCCTTTAATCATTATTTACAATTAATTGAATGCTCAAAAAATGTTTTGTCTCACTCTCATTTCTTCTTGTTGCATGTTGAAGCTGTACTTGGAACCTTGTTAAGATCCAACAATGTAAAATATGATTTTTTGACATTTTTCAAGTGGTCTTAAACTTTTGATCAGGACTGTATCAGAGGGGGATCAATGTAAAAAAACTCCCACAAAAAATATGTATTTTAATCAGGGGCCATTTTTATATGTCTTAAAGGGAAACTGTCAAAAATGTGCCCTGCTGGAGCCTAGAAATGTTATATTTTAGGCCACGAGAGTACAGGCCCCAAAAATTAGGCATTCACCTGACAGAAAACATGATATACCTCCAGCCACATGATTATGTGGCTGGGGGTATATTAGACGGTCATTGGATATCAATTTTACTGCAGGCCAGTACAAATACAGAAAAAAGTATAGTACGGGAAATAGCTCACCTCCTCACAACCACGAAAAGGTGCTCAAGTCTATATTGATTCACCCTTCAAGAATGCAAATATTATATCCAGTACTAGAAGACTGGCACACTCGACATATGGAACTCTATGGATCAGTATATATCACAAAATGTATTATACATATAAATAAAATAGAATAAAAGGGAATATAAAATGTTTGATAATTCAAACCTTATACAATATAATAATAAACCTTGATACTTATTGTAATAGATATTGCATAGTAATTTGCTTAACAATCGCATAAAACAATGAGATAAAACACAAATTTATGCATCCTATACTGTGTGATAACCTATATGTTGGTCAAATAGTCATCACTAAGAACCTATAGCCATTTTCAAGTATACTTCCTATGGCAAAAAGATCTTCCTTAATTATGTCCTCTATAGAAAAAAGGTGCAGGAAAGTTATTGTTGCTGCTAAAGTAAAGTCAATATTGCAGCCGAGATGGAAGTTATTCAATATTGCTTTAAGTGTAGTTGTTTCCTTTTGTACAATATTATTTGATAGTTGTCAATTTTAATGTGGATAGTAGTCACCCACTGTTGTGGGCTTACCTTCCCTATATCCCGGCTGATCGATCAGATTATTCAGGGCCCGCTGGACACCGGCGTCCTGGCTGTGTTTTCAGTCAGCGTCCCACGTGTATTCGGAGGTTAGATCGTCGCTCCGGAAATTACGTAACCAGCATACAGGACTGGGATTCTCGATCTTTTTCGAATCTAAATCATCGCTTCAACAATCGATAATTTTGAAGCAATAATATTGTGTCAGTCTTACAGTGCACTGTTGTTTCGCATGATAAAATCCATTCTTCTTACAAAAGGGCCACATTACAAGCCTGTTATTCGTTCTCATTCTGAAGATCAGATCAATTTTATTTATTTTTTTGCTCTGTTCCTCCCAGGGCTTATGTAAAGGCATTAATCGGTTCAGGTGAGCCTTATCAGCGATAAATCCACCTTCAGTACAGTGTGACAGCTGCCCATATAGCGTATTATTTCCCATCCTGCTTACTTTCAGCAGCAGCATAGCTGTCATGTGTACTCTATCTAGTACTGCTTCGGGCCCCTCCTGAGCTTGGGCCCCCGAAGCAGCTGCTTCCCTGGTAGCTACGCCACTGGTCCTCGGACTCCTCTCCCCATCCATGGACAACACCAGGGAACGCAGAAAAGTTTAAAGCCTGCTCTTCTTGCTCCTCCTCCTCCTCCGCCCCGGCACCATCCTCCTCTGACTCCTCTTCAGACTCCTGCTGACTTGTCTCAGGTGGAGTAGCCCCCCCTTCCTCATCTTCCTGCTCCTCGACAGCTTGATCAATGACACGAAGCAATGCATGCTCTAGAAAGAAGGCATAAGGCACAATGTCACTGATGGCACCCTGGCAGCGTCTGACCAGTTTGGCGATCTTATCAAATGGCCGCAGAAGTCTGCATGCATCACGCATGAGCAGCCACTGACGCGGTGAAAAAAAAAACAAGCTCCCCAGAACCTGTCCTGCTGCAGAGTTTGTAGAGGTAGTTGTTAACGCCACGTTTCTGCTGGAGAAGCCTATCAAGCATATACAAGGTGGAGTTCCAGCGTGTTGGGAAGTCACAAATCAGACGTCTGACGGGCAAGTGGTGTCGCCGCTGAACGTCAGCAAGAGGAGCCATGGCCGTGTAAGATCTTCTAAAATGGCCAGAGATTTTCCTGGCCTGCCGCAAGATGTCCTGGACCCCAGGGTATTTGGCAACGAATCGCTGTACGACTAAGTTCAGGACATGTGCCATGCACGGCACGTGTGTCATTTTGCCCTGTTTCACCTCGCTCAGCATTGTCGCACACCACTTTACCAACTGTCAAATTGAGCAGGGTTAGCCAATGATCTGCCTGTGACCGCAGCGCTGAAAGGAGAGACCGGTGTGGCTTTTGGCTTCCAGGCACAACAGCCGCAGCACAGCGGGGCAACGTCTCACCTGGCACGTCGAATAGGTTCTGGGGAGCTGGGGGGGGGGGTGCAGAGGAAGATGTGGTAGCTGTGAAAAAGGAGGAGTCAGCCGAGGAGGAAACAAAGGATGGAGTAGGAGGAGAAGAAGAGGCAGGCCTGCATGCAATCCGTGACGGTAACACCAAATCCACGCGGGTGCCACAGGTTGCATGCTTGATAGCCATCAGAAGGTTCACACAGTGGGCAGTAAAGGTTATGTACCTTCCCTGCCCGTGTTTGCTAGACCACGTGTGTGTGGTCAGATGTATCTTGGCACCGACACTGT
Organism: Bufo gargarizans; assembly: GCF_014858855.1. NCBI lineage: Eukaryota > Metazoa > Chordata > Amphibia > Anura > Bufonidae > Bufo > Bufo gargarizans. The sequence goes on along the minus strand of NC_058084.1, from coordinate 22,480,144 downwards.
GTGCCAGAGATACATTTACTTGCCGCTAAACACAGCCATAGAGCTCTGGGATGCCCTTCTGGGAGAAATATTTCCTTCCGGGTACCTTCCATTGCAGTGTGCCAATGGCCACAAATTTTCTAAAGGCCACCAATTTATATGGCAGTAGTTGGCAAGCTAGCAGTTCCGACAAGCCAGCGGTCAGATGTTGGGCAAGAGGATTATCCGGCGTCATCATTTTTATCCCCTCGAACATTTTGGCCACAGAAGCCTGCCTTGTGCCAGATGAACGTGACTACGGCACGGTGGAAGGTGGAGTGGAGGACAAATGGGAGGAGAAAGGAGAAGGAGAAGAGGCAGGACGTGGAGTCCCAGGAGGGTGGCTTTGTGGGTTCTGATGGCATTGCTCCCACTGGGCTTGGTGATGGGAGGCCAGGTGCCTTAAGGCGGTCGTCCCTAGGTGAGTGTTGGGCTTACTGTGACTTATGCATTGACAGCACAGGCTGCAGATGGCAACATTATTATCAGCAGCTGACACGTTTAAAAAAGCCCACACTGCGGAGACATGTGCCGGCGTCCTGGGAGTGCAAGATGTCACCGTGCGTGGTAGATGGCTCGCTCCAGATACATTAGCAGTCTGCTTTTTACCTCCTGTGCACTGCGAGTTCTGCCTGCTTCTCCTCCCTATCTGCTGCTCCATCTCAACCTCTGAACTCCCCTCCTCTTCCTCTCTTGTGGGCACCCACGTGACGTCCATCAACACGTCATCATCGTCAACTTCACCACCACTGACATTAGAGATCTCGGAGTAGGCAGCAACAGCGGGGACCACCCTCCTTGGGCTGATCTGGGTACTGTCGTCAGACCGCTGGGCTGAGGCCGTTGCTACCTCCTCTTCCTCATCCGATGCCAAGAATGGCTGTGCATCGGTAAGGTCTGGGAATTGATGGGAAAATAATTCCTCTGACTCGAGTGGAGGGGCAATGGTGGTGGTGGTGTCTTTGGTGGGTGCACACAGCAGAAAGTGAGGAGGTTGCAGAAGCGGAAGACTGAGCCACTAAATTAACTCTGGTGCGTCCTTTGACGTAATCGCATGCACCTTCTCCAACTTCCCACTTAGGCTACGGCCTGGTGCACCTGCCTGACCCCTACCACCACTGCATAATGGCCTGCCTTTTCCTCTGCCTGTAATTTTCAAAATGACCCTGTAACAAAGTCCCTAGAGAAGAGCAGCATTTGTGGAAGAAGGTATATAGAACCGCTTAATGATTATTTGCTGGAAGCATGCATATCAAACCCTTTAATCAGTTTTTTTGGGGGCAACAGGTATATCACACCAGTAGAAATTATTTGTTCCAATAGCGTTTGTCCCTCTGTGTAGCTGCAGTATCGCAGCTTAACTGCACACAACTGCTGCACAATACAAATGCACTATAATATACTTTCTATTTTAGAAAGTATAATATAAGTATATTACACCCCTCAGTAAGTCACACCTATCGATAGCACACCTATACCAGTCCTTAACCTGTTCCGGACACATGTACCGGTACGACATGTGTAGTTCCGATCACCGCAGGCACCCTGGGACAATGCACCCCCGTGGCGGTGATTGCAGCAAACCGCAGGTCAATTCAGACCTGCGGTTTGCTGCTTTTCTGGGTTATTTCGGTCTCTGGGGACCTGATAACCTGGAACAGGATGGTGATCGGTGGTGTGATAATACACCACCAATCACCATCCTGCGATCCTGAGAGATGATGGTGACATCACCTCTCAGAATCTGCACTGATTGGTTGCAGGTGCAGGCAGGCCATTCAAATTACTGCAGCGCTACTCTCCTCCTCCTTTTGTGTCCGGGAGCCGAGGAGAGAGGAGAGCTGCACGGATCATAAGAGCCAGCAGCCCAGCACCCCCATCTGTGCCCAGCACCCCTTTCACCTTCACCAAGGTATTTAGGGAAAGGTTAGGGACAGGTTAGGTTAGGCAGGGATATTCAGGGAAAGTTAGTGGAACAAAAAAAAAAAAACTGTTTTTGACTGCAACACCCTAAATCGGGTGTCTGGGGTCAACAGCACAGCTGTGTGACACTAGACCCCCCAGGGGTGCTGCAGCTTGACCCCCTCCCCCCCACACACAACTTTTTTTAGGGCACAAGCAGTTTTATTATTTTTCTGCGTACGCTGACTGTGGCCGGCACTCTTAGCGTCCGGCCACTGTTGGCGCATCGCACACCCCACCGCTGATCAACTTCAGACGGTTGATAAGTGTGACGATTCGCAATCTCAGCAACACAAAGAAATCACAAATGTCCTTTCTGTAGTCGGTGTTGCTCTGGCATCGCAGTAGGTCTCACACCTTTAGCCTGGGCAGCGAGCTTCAGAAGAAAAGGATCCTTATCACACAGCTGGTTGGTACAGAAAGGAAGATGTCCTGAAAGTCCCCTACAATACATACATGAAGCTGTACAAACTTTGTGAGAGTACGTCAGGGTACACTTACAACTTTTGTGTGTACGAGGGGCGAGATTCCCGTATTCAACCCCCAGAATGTCCCCCAACTCTGGGTGTTAGCGGGAAACTTATGTGGGACCTTATGCACCCACTGCTAGATAAGGGTTACACCTGTACGTGGATAACTTTTATACTAGTATCCCCTTGTTCCAGTTCCCTTGCCGCCAGATCCACGACCGCTTGTGGGACCGTGAGGAAAAATAAACGCGGCCTCCCTACCCACCCCCTCCAGGTACCTATCCCCAGGGGTGAGACCTGTGCTCTTACCAGTGGAAATCTGTTGCTGGTCAGATATAAGGACAAGAGGGATGTCCTTGTACTGTAACGGGGCTCCGAAGGCGCACTCGGTCTCCCATCAGCCGCAGACCTGCTGCTGCTTAGCTTCGGGAGCGAGGATCTGTGTCTTGAGCCTTGAGCGCTGAGCTGATCACTCGGAGCTCAACTTTTCTGTCTGTCGGTCATGTGACGCTGGCCACGTCACATGACCCTCACTCCCCACTATAAATACAGGCGGCCTGCTGGATACAGGTTGCCTGTTATTTTAGTCTCTTAGGCTGTGTGTATTGTTAGCTACTCTATTGATTGACCTCTGGAATTTGACCTTGACCGTCTCCTGACCTCCCTTTGCCTGCTCCCTTGGTTTTGATGCTACATCTCGGATTCTGACCTCGGCTCGTTCTCGGATTTGCCACCTGCCTCTATGAGGTGCAGTGGTGCTAGAACAAATTATCCTAATGTATCCAAGTGTTAATATATTTATGTTTCTTTCTCTCCAGATATTAATGGACCACGATGGCGCTCCCTTCGCCGCTTCGCTTTGGCATATCTTAGGAAATGGGGAACTGGAAGTAGGACCTTGGACATGAGAGTATTGGCAGAGACCAAGTATCTCCTGCAGGCTGTATCAGAGACTGGAGGTGGGTAAACTCCTCATAGTTCTCAGGTTCGTTGGGGACATACTGGTGTGTGGTCTTTTTTTTTTGGTGCTGAGAACTGATTTCTCTTCATTTTCTTCTTATACTATAAATACTTTCTGTTGGTGACTGACATTGATTGTAACTACCTCATTTTAATTGAAAACCCGTGTCACAGCACAAATAACACCCATGAATAAAAGTAACTACCCCCATAGAAAGGAAATCAACTAAGACCAGGAAATGTTATCGATAATATAAATCTGTGGATGAGGTTAACTTTCTTCAACTTCACAAGAGTGTTGTATTACTGGTGAATCTTTCCAGAACCAACCTGATGCCAAGAATAATGTAGAAAAGCAGTACACCATCCAGGAATATCCCAGAAGATGTTCCATCTTGCAGCTTCTCCAGTCTCAAGTGAGGTCAGTTCACAGGACTCCACCTTAAGGCCTCTTGCACACGAACATAAGGGCAAATTGCGGTCCACAATGCACGGGCACCGACTGTGGGGCAGCTGCATGTGGATCGCAGACCCATTCACTTGAAAGGTGTCCACAATCTGACCGTTCCACAAAAAGATAGAACAGTTTCTGAAGCATGGATTCCGTTCCATGCTTTAGTTCCATTCCGCACCGCATCTCCGGATTTGCAGATCCATTCAAGTGAATGGGTCTGCATCAGTGATGCGGAATGCACATGGCTGGTGACCCATGTATTGCGGAACCGCTGTATGCGGTCTGCAGCACAGACACAGAGCCTTTACGATTTATTTAACCAATCACTGATAACAGGAGTAATCCCAGAAAATTGGAAATTAGCAAATGTTGTGCCCATTCACAAGAAAGGTAGTAGGGAGGAATCGGGCAACTATAGGCCAGTAAGCCTGACATCATTAGTGGGGAAATTAATAGAAACCATACTCAAGGAGAGGATTGTGATTGTGGAACATCTAAAATCCCATGGATTGAAAGATGAAAAACAGCATGGGTTTACTTCAGGGAGATCATGTCAAACTAATCTTATTTATTTTATTTTATTGGGTGACTAAAATAATAGATGGTGGAGGTGCAGTAGACATCGCTTATCTAGACTTTAGTAAGGCTTTTTATACTGTCCCACATAGAAGGCTTATCAATAAATAGCAGTCTTTGGGCTTGGATTCCCATATTGTTGAATGGATTAGGCAGTGGCTGAGGGACAGACAACAGAGGGTTGTAGTCAATGGAGTATATTCAGACCATGGTCTTGTTACCAGTGGGGTACCTCAGGGATCTGTTCTGGGACCCATATTGTTTAATATCTTTATCAGCGAAATTGTAGAAGGCCTCAATGGTAAGGTGTGTCTTTTTGCTGATGACACAAAGATTTGTAACAGTGTTGATGTTTCTGGAGGGATACACCGAATGGAAAAGGATTTAGGAAAACTAGAGGAATGGTCAAAAATCTGGCAACTAAAATGTAATGTTGATAAGTGCAAGATAATGCACCTGGGACGTAAAAACCCAAGAACAGAATATAAAATTAGTGATACAGTCCTAACCTCAGTATCTGAGGAACGGGATTTAGGGGTCATTATTTCTGAAGACTTAAAGGTAGGCAGACAATGTCATAGAGCAGCAGGAAATGCTAGCAGAATGCTGGGGTGTATAGGGAGAGGCATTACCAGTAGACAGAGGGAGGTGCTCATGCCGCTCTACAGAGCACTAGTGAGACCTCATTTGGAGGGGATATGATAGAAACTTTAAATACATAAAGGAAAAAAAAAAAAAGGAGAAGAGGGGGTAGTAAGGAAAAAGGGGATCGTTAAATGGCCCCAAAAGCTAGTAGGCGCTCCGCAGATCTCTCTGCCCAGAAACCGGCCACAAAACTTTTTGAAGGAACAAAAATATACCAATTCCTAAGGTCCCCAAGGGTTAATACTAGAGGTGGTCAAAAGGACATTAGTTCCAAAAGAACTGACAGTGCTGAGGTGACGGAAGCAGAACCACAAAAAGCTTCTGGTACCCCCAAGGGGAAGGGGGAACAGAGGGAGAAGATATGTTTAACGTCGACTCTACCTCGCTAAAAGAAATACTAATGGCAGTAAAACAGAATGGGGATTTAATACAAGGCATTACAACCCAACTTGGGTCCATTCAAGCCGATGTGGGACTGATTAGAGACGATTTGTCAAAAATCTGAGATAGAGTTAACAATGTGGAGAGTTCTTTGGTTATAATGCAGAATGAATCCCAAAAAATAAATGCACAGCTGTCCTCCCTGAAGATAGATCTTAACCTTCTCAAAAGAAAGGTGGTGGACCTCGAAGACAGATCACGAAGATATAATGTGAGAATCTTGGGGGTTCCAGAGGGTGTGGAAGATAAGAACCCTACCCAATTTATACAGACGTTGATCCTGGAGAATTTTGGGAGGGATCTTTTTTTCACCTATGTTTATGGTAGAAAGAGCCTATCGGGTCCCAGGTGGGAAACCAATCCCTGGGAGACAACCACGAACATTCCTTGTTAAGATGCTGGTTTCAAGGGACAGAGATGTGGTACTAAGAAGGGCGAGGGAATGTCCCCCCGTTCTATATGATGGGAACAGATTGGCCTTCTTTCCTGATTTTTCAAAGAATATCCAGGAAAAGAGATGCTTGTTTATGATTGTTAAAAAGAGGCTAAGAGAAAGGGATATTAAATACTCACTTATTTTCCCAGCAAAACTCCTGATTATTTTCAAAGATACCACTTTTTTTTTTTTGACACTCCAGATAAAGCCGCGGATTGTCTTGAACAAAATATGTGACTTAACTGTTGTTGGGTTGGCTGGGAATAATAATAGCTAGAGGGTGTTCATATTTCCCACTTTCTTTCTTTTTCTAGCGGGGAGGTGCCGAGCAAGGGGGGGGGGGGGGTGTAGTACGGAAGGGATGGTCATAGGTGAGAAATCTTCTGCACTATATGGTGGATTACCTGTATGGGGGTGGGGGGGCTGGGATGCGTGTGTGTTTTTTTTTTTTTTCTAATTATTGCTCATAATGTCTATCAGAATTCTTACCTGGAATGTCAGGGGTTTGGGGGACAGAAGAAAGACACGCGGTTTTTGATATGATGCGTATACATCTCCCAGCAATTGTATGCTTGATAGAAACACATCTTACTGGGGAGACTTCTGGTGTGGTCACCAGGGGATGGGCTGCACACACGTATCACTCGACCTTCTGTAATCATTCTATGGGAGTGACAGTTTTCATTCATAGAACTATTGAGTTTTTTGGCGAGGCGTCCTCTGTTGACCACCACGGAAGATTTGTCTTCTTCTACTGTAAGTTGGCAGGGAAGATGTGCATTTTGGCCTTTGTTTATATTCCACCTCCATTCTCCTTCTCAGTGCTTAATTCTCTGTTAACATTTATTGACAAATGGCCGGAATGCCCCACATTGATTATTGGGGATTTCAATTGTGTTATTAATCCGACAGTAGATAGGGTTTCTATGGGTGTTGAGGGAGACGCCTCTGTTCAGAGGTCCCCCCTGGCATGTTTCTGTTCTGAGGCCGGGTTTGAGGATGTTTGGGGAGTTTTGGGTCAGGGGAGAAGAGTCTTCTCATGTATTAGTAAATCAGGTAGATCCATGTCTAGAATAGACCATGCACTGATTAATAAAAAATATGTACGATATGTAACACGAATGAAGTACGAGACTAAGTCACTTTCGGACCATCTACCGATACTCCTTGAATTTTGCCCGGCCCAGGATAAGCAAATAGGGAGGTCTCCTTTTAGATTAAATCCTTATTGGCTATCACTAATAAAGAATCATGAAATAATACAAAAGGAAATAAACCAATTTTGGGCAACTAACTATGGGTCAACTAAAATCCAGATGTATGGGATACTTTTAAGGCCTATATGAGGGGAATAATGGTCAGTTACATTGCAAACCTGAGAAAAGAGTATGGGAAAAATGAGAAAAATTTAAAAGAACAAACTTCCTCAGCCACACAATCTTTCTATATAAATAGGACAGAGGAAAATAGGAAAAATATGCAGAAGACTGTGCAAGCATACTCTGACTTCTTGCTGGAGAAGGCACAACAGAGTTTATTCTTCAAAGGGCAAAAATATTTTACTGAATCGGGCCGACCGGGGAAACTCCTATCTAGGAATCCAAAAAGAATATAGATAATATACGATTGGCCAATGGGAGGAAGGTTGGGGGACAAGACTCCATAGAGGTCTTCCTTGATTACTTTTCAGACCTTCATAGAGCCGATTGTAGGATCACGGATGAAATGATGGACTCTTCTCTTGATGGTATAGTTTTTCCTACTATCACTTCGGCTCAAAGGAAGGCACTTGATGCCGATCTCTCTATTCAGGAGCTGGAAGGTGCAATTAAGCTATGTTCGGGTAACTCCACCCCCGGTTCAGGCGGACTTCCATATGAATTTTATGGTAAATATAAGGAGGATTTTTTTCCTAGATTGTTGGAGGTCCTTGCTGAATCGGTGGAGGAGGGGAACCTGCCGGGTTCAATGATGGAAGCTGTAATAATATTAATTCCCAAAAAAGGTAAGGACCCCACAGATTTGGGATCCTACAGACCGATCTCACTGTTGAACGCGGATGTAAAGCTCCTAGCGAGGATCTTGGCCACAAGACTTTCTGGGGTTATCTCCTCCATTGTCCATCCGGACCAGAACGATTTAAAGGGGTATCCCATCTTAATGATCACTGTTAAATCTGTTAATGATTTAACAGTGATCATTTTTCTAAATATATTTAATTAACAAATTCCCACCCCTTAAAAATAAATAAACATATACTTACCTGACTGTTGTCTTCCGTCTCCCCTGGTTACGGCCACCGCTCTTCTCAGGAATCGCGGTGGCCGCGCGTGCGTGTCACGGAAGGTGTACAGAAAACTAGAAGACACAAATGAACTGACTTGATCCAAAACTAAGGAACAGGAGGGTAAGCCCTGTAAGAGCCCTAGCTCTCTCCCTTACTGGTCAGCATATGCAAAAATCTCAATGGTAGAAAATCGCATATCCTCGTTCCTCGACTGTATGCACCTGAACACCCTATAATAGTGAGGGGACACGACCACCGGCTCCCTACACTTAATACTGAGGGAGTCAGGGTCACCTAGGATCAAGCCCACAGGCAAACAGAAATAAAGAAAACAGACTTATCTTGTGGATGCAGTAGTAACCGCTTCTAGCATCAGCACACTCCAGGAAGTTGTATAAACCGCAAAGTGATGCAGTATGGGAAGGGATTTAAAGGAATGCAATCAGTGCAACTACATGACAGCTGAGAGAGGCTAACGAGATGAGAAAATGAAAGCAAAACAAAAGGAACCTCAAGGAGGAGGTTCAGAAGAACGTCTGTCAGAGCTTCTCAGATGTCTGGTGGTGACAGTACCCCTCCTTCTACGAGTGGACTCCGGACACTCAGAGCCCACCTTCTCAGGATGGGACCTATGGAAAGCCCTGATGAGACGAGTGGCCTTAATGTACGTCACTGGGACCCACATCCTCTCCTCAGGACCATAACCCTCCCAATGAAAGAGGTACTGGAGAGAACCGCGGACAACACGAGAATCCACAATCCTAGAGACCTGAAATTCAAGATTACCATCAAACACAATCGGAGGAGGAGGCAAAGACGAGGGTACAATGGGTAGGACATAAGGTTTTAATAAGGACTTATGAAAAACATTATGGATCTTCCACGTCTGAGGAAGATCAAGACGGTAGGCAACAGGATTGATGACTGACAAGATTTTGTAAGGCCCAATAAACTTATGACCCAACTTCCAGGAGGGAACCTTCAATTTGAAATTCTAAGTAGACAACCACACCAGATCACCAACATTCAGGTCCGGACCAGGCACACGTCTCTTATCCGCCACACACTTGTATCTCTCACTCATGCTCCTTAGATTATCCTGACTATTTTGCCAAATAGATGACAAAGACGAGGAGAATCTGTCCTCATCAGGTAAACCAGAAGACCCCTCTCCAGAGAATGTCCCAAACTGTGGATGAAACCCATATGCACCAAAAAATGGTGACTTATCAGAGGACTCCTGACGACAGTTATTTAAAGCAAACTCAGCAAGGGACAAAAAAGAACACCAATCCTCCTGATTCTCTGCCACAAAACAGCGCAGATATGTCTCCAGATTCTGATTGACGCGCTCTGTCTGGCCATTCGACTGCGGATGGAAAGCAGAAGAGAATGACAACCGAACCCCCAAGCGAGAACAGAAAGCCTTCCAGAATCTGGAAACAAACTGTGTGCCCCTATCAGAGACTATGTCTGAAGGAATACCATGCAATTTGACAATGTGATCAATAAATGCCTGCGCCAGCGTCTTAGCATTGGGCAAGCCAGGAAAAGGAATGAAATGCACCATTTTTCTAAAACGGTCCACCACCACCAGAATCACAGTCTTACCCGAGGAACGAGGCAGGTCTGTAATGAAGTCCATGGACAGATGTGTCCAAGGACGGGAAGGAATGGGTAACGGAAGGAGAGGACCTGATGGCCGTGAATGAGGGACTTTGGCATGAGCGCAGGTCTCGCAGGCTGCCACAAAACCCTCAACCGACTTACGAAGCGCCGGCCACCAGAATCTCCGAGCGATGAGATCCACTGTGGCTCTTGCCCCCGGGTGCCCAGCAAGGACAGTATTGTGGTGCTCCTTAAAAATCTTGTGTCTTAAAGCGAGAGGCACAAACAACCTCCCAGGAGGACAAAGATCAGGAGCCTCTGACTGGGCTACCTGAACCTCTGCCTCCAATTCAGGATTAAGAGCAGAGACCACCACCCCTTCAGCCAAAATGGGACCTGGGTCTTCAAAATTCCCACCTCCCGGAAAACAACGTGACAGGGCATCCGCCTTCACATTCTTAACCCCAGGGCGGAACGTGACAACAAAATTAAACCTTGAAAAGAACAAAGACCATCTGGCCTGTCTCGGGTTCAGACGCTTGGCTGACTCCAAGTAGGCCAGATTCTTATGGTCAGTAAACACGGTAATAGGGTGTCTGGCTCCCTCTAGCCATTGGCGCCATTCCTCAAAAGCTAACTTGATGGCCAACAACTCCCTATCTCCCACACCGTAATTTCTCTCTGCGGAGGAGAGTTTCTACGAGAAAAAGGCACACGGTTGCCATTTGGCAGGAGAGGGACCCTGAGACAAGATCGCACCCACCCACCTCAGAAGCATCAACCTCAACTATGAAGGGTAGAGAAATATCAGGTTGTACCAAGATGGGAGCGGAAGCAAAACTCTCCTTGATATTAGAAAAGGCCTTACTCGCCTCTACCGACCAGGAGGAAAAATCTACCCCCTTTCTAGTCATATCAGTGAGTGGTTTAACAACAGAGGAATAATTCAAAATAAACTTCCTGTAATAATTGGCAAAACCCAAAAAGTGCATCAGCGCCTTCTGATTCTCAGGAAGCTCCCACTCAAGCACAGCGCGGACCTTCTCGGTGTCCATGCGAAAACCAGAAGCGGAGAGAAGAAACCCCAGAAATTGAATTTCTGGAACCGCAAACACACATTTTTCCAGTTTAGCGTACAATTTATTCTCCCGCAGGATGAGCAAGACCTGACGTAAGTGTTCCTTATGAGTTTTGAAATCAGGAGAAAAAATCAAAATGTCATCTAGATACACTAATACAAATTTCCCCATTAAATGATAAAAAAATGCTGTTCACAAAATGCTGAAAGACGGCTGGAGCATTCATCAAACCAAAAGGCATAACCAAATTCTCAAAATGGCCCTCAGGGGTATTGAAGGCCGTCTTCCATTCGTCTCCTTCTCTGACCCTGACCAGGTTGTATGCCCCTCTTAGATCCAACTTGGAAAAAACTTTAGCCCCAACAATCTGGTTAAACAGGTCTGGGATCAGAGGAAGCAGATAAGGGTCACGAATTGTGATACTGTTCAGCTCCCTGAAATCCAGACATGGTCTTAAAGAACCATCTTTTTTCTTAACAAAGAAAAAAACTGCGGTAACAGGTGACTTTGAGGGTCGTATGTGTCCCTTTCTCAGACGCTCAGAGATATAAGCATGCATAGCGACCCTTTCAGGTTGGGAGAGATTGTATAAACGAGATTTAGGCAGCTTGGCGCCTGGGGTGAGATTAATAGGGCAATCGTACTCCCTGTGAGGGGTGAAGTCCTGAACACTACTCTCAGAAAACACATCTGAAAATTCAGAGAGAAAAGATGGTACAGTCTTAGTAGAAACCTCAGAAACAGATGTCATGAGGCAATTCTCTCTGCAAAAGTCACTCCAACCATTTATTTGCCTCGCTTGCCAATCAATGGTGGTGTTATGTTTAGTGAGCCAGGATAGCCCCAACACTAGAGGAGTAGGCAACCCGCTTAGGACAAAACATGACACATCCTCAACATGAGTATCACTCACAATCAAACGGATATTGTGAACTATGCCCTTTAACGATTTCTGAGAAAGTGGAGCGGAATCAATAGCAAAAACAGGTATATCCTTTCCCAAAGTGCATACCTGGAAACCATGAGTTATAGCAAATTGATTATCAATGAGATTGACAGCTGCTCCACTATCTACAAAAATCTCACAAAAAATGTTCTTGCTCTCTAGCGCCACCCTGGCAGGTAGGACAAAACGGGAACTACAAGCAAACGGAAAACCTTCAATTTCCGCATCAACCTTGCCAATAGTAACAGATGGAATGTTTTTAGAGGATTTTTTTTCTTTTTATTTCTTTCTCTCAAAAAACTGCCTGAATCTCTTAGAGGGACAAACATTTGCCAAATGATTTATACCTCCACAACAGAAACAAACCTTCCTATGAGAGCTGAATCCTCTATTGTCAGAGGCAAGCAAACCCAGCTGCATGGGCCCCTGCTCAGAAGGGATTGAGAGCGACTGAGACCCCTGTGCACTGAATAAGACCGCCACACTGTCCTTGGACTGAGTATGACAGGAAGGAGTGATCTCTCCTCTCTCTAAGACGCCTGTCAATACGAACAGCCCGAGACATGGCAGAGTCCAAGGAGGTAGGTCTCTCATGAAAGGCAAATGCATCTTTCAATCCCTCTGAAAGACCATGGCAAAATTGACTTCTGAACAGTATATCTCTGCGGACTGTTTACCCTGGCATAAAAGACGTAGTCTAGACTCAGCCAGAGCAATACGATCCGGATCATCATATATCTGACCCAGGGCTAAAAAAAATTAATCCGCTGAACAGAGGGGCCGTGCCCCCACCGGCAGCGAAAAGGCCCAGGACTGAGCGTTATCCCTGAGAAGCGAGATGATGATCCCCACCCTCTGCTCCTCATCACCAGAGGAATGGGGAAGTAGGCGAAAATGGAGTTTGCAAGCCTCTCTAAAACAAACTAAATTCTCACTACCCCCGGAGAACGTATCTGGGAGCGAGATCTTAGGCTCAGAACAAACTCCATGAACGCAAGCTGAACCGGTCACCTGAAACTGAGAAACCGTTTTACGGAGATCTGCTACCTCCAATGAAAGAACCTGCATGTGTTCAGTTAAAAGTGAAACCGGGTCCGTGCTTGAGACGGTTTTGGCGGTTTATAATGTCTCGGAAGGTGTACAGAAAACTAGAAGACACAAATGTACTGACTTGATCCAAAACTAAGGAACAGGAGGGTAAGCCCTGTAAGAGCCCTAGCTCTCTCTTTTACTGCTCAGCCTATGCAAATATCTCAATGGTAGAAAATCGCATATCCTCGTTCCTCGACTGTATGCACCTGAACACCCTATAGTAGTGAGGGGACACGACCACCGGCTCCCTACACTTAATACTGAGGGAGCCAGGGTCACCTAGGATCAAGCCCACAGGCAAACAGAAATAAAGAAAACAGACTTATCTTGTGGATGCAGTAGTAACAGCTTCTAGCATCAGCACACTCCAGGAAGTTGTATAAACCACAAAGTGATGCAGTATGGGAAGGGATTTAAAGGGATGCAATCAGTGCAACTACATGACAGCTGAGAGAGGCTAACGAGATGAGAAAACAAAAGCAAAACAAAAGGAACCTCAAGGAGGAGGTTCAGAAGAACGTCTGTCAGAGCTTCTCAGATGTCTGGTGGTGACAGTGCGCAGACGACTTCTTCTCTTCTGCCGGCCGGCCTCGCGCTGTACTGAACGCGCACTCCAAGGCAGCGCATGCGCTATGGTGATTTCTTCCTGGCCAGTATAGTATACTTGCCAGGAAGAAGTCACCAGGGCTCATGCGCGGCCTCGGCGTGCACGTTCAGTACAGCGTGCGGCCCGGCCGGGAGAAGACTTTAACCAAGATGGAGTCCGCCCCCTGCCGAGTGCCGAAACCAGGAAGTGGACAGCGCGCCGGGAGCAGGTAAGTATGAAATAGAGTCTTGAGAATAGCCCTTTAATTCAAAACAAAGGTACACACCATAATCTTCATCGGCTTTTTGCCAATATACAGGCTCCTGGGGGGTCTGCTCGCTCCATCCTGTCTTTAGATACCTTTAAGGCCTTTGACAGGGTGGAGTGGCAGTTCCTATGGAGGGTTTTGGCGAAAATGGGCTTTGGGGAGAGATTTATAAATATGATCAAAATACTCTATAGATCCCCCTACGGCCAAGTTGAGCCTCAACGGGAGCCTAACTGCCAGTTTTGATCTAAATAGAGGTACTCGCCAGGGCTGCCCATTATCTCCACTTCGATTTGATATTTATATTGAGCCCCTGGCCTTGGCTATTAGGCTGGATGTCCAAATTAAAGGATTTGGAACAATAGGAGTGTAAGATCGTATTTCTTTATACACAGATGATGTCCTTTTTTTTGCAGATAATACAGAGATAACTGTCCCAAGAATTATCCGCATGGTTAAACTATTTGGTGAAGTATCAGGCCGGGATATAAACTGGTCAAAGACCATTTTGATGCTAATAGACCCGGTGTCCCAAAAGGAGTCCTTGATAACCCAGTTAGATGTTGTTAATACTTTTCAATACTTGGGTATGACGATATCTCCCAAGGTTGAAAATTCTGTACATCTTAATCGTACCCCATTGATAACAAAAATAGGGCAAAAATAGGGATTTGGTTGAGACTTCCTTTATCCAGAGCTGACCGACTTTCACTGGTTAAAATGGTAATTCTACCCCAATTCCTCTATGTCCCTAGGAATATACCTATTTGGATAGGGGATAAATATTTCAAATTAATGGAAAGAATAATCAATGATTTGATCTGGGGAAGAAAACGAGTGAGACTCAAATTAGAATATTTATATAAGCCGCTGGAGCATGGGGGTTTAAATCTCCCATGCTTTAAAGGCTACTTTATTGCTGCTCAGCTATGGATGTGCAATGAATGGCCAAATAGTACTTTTTTAAGTAGCCTAGTAAGAAGCTCTGTACATAATAATATATTTACGCTTCTGGAATCTGGGCTACTGATTAATAGGAACTGGGGTCATAAAGGGACTACGAAATTACTATCGAAAATGTGGGCTGTTACTAGAGGATAGTTTGGGGTAAAGGGATCACTTATATTCACGGCTCTCTGGCACAATATCCACTTACAGACTTTAGATGGTATAGCAAGGGATCAATTCTGGCAAAAGAATGGGATTCTTTATATGGCACAGGTTGTTAAGAATGGAAAAATTAAGGCGTTTGTTGAATTATCACATAGTGTAGAGAATCTATCTTGGTTTAGGTCTTTTCAGCTTCGCTCAGCACTTTTTAGTCTGGATGATAAATCACTGCTAGAAATAGATAATTCTTCTCCGTTAAACAAGAGGTTCGGGAAGATACCATTAAGAATGAAGATTTTAAATATTTATAAATTATTAATTAAGTCACGGTTTTCTGAGACACAATCACCAGGGAAAAAGGCCTGGGAGAGGGACTGCCCAAAAATACAAATGGTAGGGTGGGGGAGTATTTTCACTTATCCAGATGTACTTTCTCATAACTTTAATCATGCTCTAATACAGTTTAATATTCATCACAGATTATATGTCACTCCTATTTGGTTAAACAAGTGTGGAATAAGAGATACCTCCAAGTGTCCTCGATGTGATACTGTTGGTGCGGATTATCTCCATATGATCTGGGCATGCCCAGAACTCGGGGCATACTGGAGTGGTATTAACAATCTCCTCACCCACAAATTAAAAATACGGATCCCTCTTCAGCCACAATTGTTTTTACTGAACGATCTTTATAAGCAGAGGGGTGGATCAGAGAAATGGGTTAAGATATGGGACGGCTGGTAGTTCTGATAGGACTGTACTTGGAATATATTTGTTTATTTATATATTAATAATATATTTATTTATTTTTTCTCCTCTTCTCTCTTCCCTTCTCCTTATTTCCTTTTGAGGGGGGTTGGGGGGGGAATCGGGAGTGGACGCATCGCAGGGTGGGGGGGATAATGGGGTTAGGGGGAAAAATGTTAAAAAATGTATAATAAGCTTGAATTGTATTTTGTGTATTTGCTTTTTATAGTGATAAAGATGTTAAATGTAAAAAAAATACATAAAGGAAATCAACAAGGTAAAAGAGGAGAGAATATTTAAAAGAAGAAAAACTGCTACAAGAGGACATAGTTTCAAATTAGAGGGGCAAAGGTTTAATAGTAATATCAGGAAGTATTACTTTACTGAGAGAGTAGTGGATGCATGGAATAGCCTTCCTGCAGAAGTGGTAGCTGCAAATACAGTGGAGGAGTTTAAGCATGCATGGGATAGGCATAAGGCCATCCTTCACATAAGATAGGGCCAGGGGCTATTCATAGTATTCAGTATATTGGGCAGACTAGATGGGCCAAATGGTTCTTATCTGCCGACACATTCTATGTTTCTATGTTTCTATGTGCAAGAGGCCTAAGGCTGTATTTCCACACCAAAATCATGTAATTCATCTGTATTTACTACATGGAAACCTTACTGCAGGAAAAGTTCTGGCAACAATAAGGTTGATGGTGAGATGAGAGCTGACCTATCCAAGAGGAACACCAAAGCCTGACCTGTAATAAAACATGAAAGGCTATGTAAACCTTACATGGTATTTTTTTTTTATTATGGCATTGTACTCATTTTGAGCTAAATATCATTTTTTCAATTCGTCTTTATTAAAAATATTGAGCCATTTTCCCTGCACAACTTTGAGTTTATCTAGTGGCTGGTTCTTAATTTTCTCTCTTTTCCGTCAGGCAGCTGACGGCTTCTTATCTCTGATCTCTGACCTTATATAAACACTCATTATAGCTCCGTTCTTATTTTACTCATAAGAATGTGGCTTAAATAAGCGTTTATGACCCGTCAGTAATTTAGATAGCAGAGATAAGTGTGATGATGGGCACAAAATGAAAGTAAAAGTACCATTCACCCAGCTAAACAAAGAGTTAACCCTTTGTGACAGAACAGTTAAATTATTTTAATAAAGACTCATTGAAAAAAATATGATTTTTAGACAAAAATGAGTAAAATGCAATCATAAAAAATTGCCCCCGAAGGTGTACATATCCTTTAATGATCCCCCACCATATGGAGAACACAGAGGTAAGAAATGGAGCTCTGTAGACAACACAGGTCCCATTGTATAAACTGTATTTCCGGCATTACCTTGTAATACCATCATATAACATCATGGTGTGCAGTGTCCTAAAGCACCTTCTTAATTTTGTGATTGTGTTTCATGAAAATTTGCTTGTGCCTGAGTTCCCATAAAGTCGCACAGGGAGGGGGAGGTTCTAACAAGCCTCCCAGGGCTGACTTTGCTCTGCTCTCTGAGAGGAGAAGAAGGAGGAGAGTGTGATGTCTGTGTAAAAAGCTGCACCTCAGCAGCCATTTTGGAGTGTTATCTAATCTCCAGAGTTAGTTCCATGTACCAGCCCCTAGATGGGAAAGATTACAGAAGTTCAAGGCAACCCAGAGAGGGAGTGAGAATATTGGCAAAGGAAGGTAATTGTCGTTTAACAGTCCTCCTCTGCATCTGGTGGAGAGATTACAAGCTACCAGCTGCCCACCATAACCAAAGACAGAAAGGCCACCTGTCAGGATATAGTATTCCTAAAGATGATACAGAAGTATATGACTATACAGTACAGCAGAGATAGTATATCCCTCCAGCCTGGAGAAACAAGGGAGGAAGATTGATTGCTATGCAACTTTTGGGAACTAACCTGAACCATTGTAGAAGCTGCCCTGCTGGAAATGACTTTTGGGCACATTGATGACCTTTGGATCAGCTTCAGTAAAGTACTGAGAATTTGTTAAGAAAACTGGTCTCCTTATTGTGTGAACTTATCACCTGTTTGCACCTTACGGTGCTGGCGTCACGAACAACAGGGACCCTGCCTCCACAGCACCTAAAAACACACCACCAAGGGCACCTCAACCACCATCTGGCGGGAGTCCCTGGACAACAGAGTGTACCCTGAAGGAACTGGTGCTGTCCTTCCATTCACTGCACGCCGGCCCAGGGAGCTCTACAGAACTGTGAGTAGACTACTACTACTACTACACCCATGGGCCCACCATAACACATATTGCACCTTCGGCCTGGTTGCTGCAGGTGCATGTGTTGGAAATTGGCCACGGCAACACAAAACTTCTTGAGACGACTTCTTCTTGAGAGAATTCTTTAGTTTATTCCAAGACAATAGCAGCAAACAGCATTAAAATAAATATAAAAGTAAGGCAAGTCTAAATCTTCGCAAATTCTCAAAGTTGTGATATTCGCGATTAATATTTGTGATACAAATATTGGTCCTGAACACTACCCCAAATGCGGTTTTATAACCCAGAGAATAATGTAATAATTAGTAATATAATATAGGTTTGCCGCAGTGTACTGCAATCCATAGGACTGAATGGTGACGTGTAAATTACATCATTATTATACATAACATGTGACCTCACAGATACTTTACTATTCATAAACACTGACGTACATAAGTTGCACTTCAAACATCAATATGCATAAGGAAGACTTACGCCTATTTATACTTCATGATAGTTAATTGGCAAAAAAAATTCTAACACGTATGAGAATGAATATCTAATTAATTTTTAACCTTTGAACCATCTTCCTCTGATTCCATTATCCTTGAAAGTGTTTGTTTGCCATAAACTAAAGTAGCTGACATGTCCACTAACCAAGTATCTAAAAGAAGCTATGGAGGACATAAAAATGTCACTAAGACTCCATGATCTCATAACTAGATAGTCCTAAACAGAAAACATAGGTTTCAATTGATCTCCTAAGGCAGCGGTCCCCAACCGCCGGGCCGCGGCCCAGGACCGGGTCCTGGAAGATTGTTTGCCAGGGTGCGGCGATAAGGGCAGTCTTTAATGCGGTACTAATGAAGCGCTTCCATTATGGAAGCGCTTCATTAGTACAGGAGGACCAGAAAGCGGTGAAGGATCTGTACTCACCGCTTCCTGGTACTCGGCTTGGCTATCGGCTGTGCACCGCGATACACAGCCAACAGCAGGATGAAGAGGACCTCGATGGTGACCAGGAGCAGGAGAGGTAAGTGTTTGTTTTTTGTTTTTTTTTGTTCTGGGGGCTGACATAAGGGCTGATGACTCACATATGGCTGATGGCTGACATAAGGGACTTATGGCTGACATGGGGGGCTGAGGGCTGATAGCTGACATAAGGGTCTGATGGCTGACATAAAGGGCTGATGGCTGACATAAGGGGCTGATGGCTGACCTAAGGGGCTTAATGGCTGACATAAGGGGCTGATGGCTGACATAAGGGGCTGATAGATGGCTAAAGGTTGGAGGGTTGATCTGAGGCATTGGGGGTCTGATCTGAGGTCTGATTAACATTGGGGGTCTGATTTCTGGTCTGACCTGAGGTGTAATGAAAAATATTTTTTCCTATTGTTCTAATCTAAAACCTAGATGCGTCTTATAGGGCGAAAAAATACAGTATAGTGCAGCAGAGACCCTAGTCAGTTTATATAGTCGTTATATAGTGTTATATATTTTAATATTCACCATGTATTTTGTTATGTGCGTTAATCAGCACTAGCACCCCCTAATCCCCTCCTACCCCCTAAGCCCCGCCCCAGATGTGGAGAACTTGTAGTCATCAGAGCATAACTTCTGCAGAAATGTCCCAAGTTACGGTCAAAAGCCAAACCCAACTTGTATATGTAGTGTCCCACTAGGTAGGGGTGGGCACTCCACAAGGGTCAATTGGTGTGCGCGTTACTCCTACTCACAAGGGACAGAAATGTTATATTTAATTGTGCATTTAATGTATGTTCTAATGTGTTTTTATATGCAATGTTCACCTGTATGATGCAATAGCAGGCCTAGTTGGGTGTAGTTAGACATCCCAGACACTAGAGGGAGATAGGGAGCCCCTAGTATAAATGTCCAGGCCCAGACAGGGAGGGTTAGTGCAGAGTCAGGAGTCTGAGAAGACAGAAGTGAGAAGGCACCAGCCCAGGATATGCTGAGGGCCTCCTCCTGACATGCAGCTGGACAGTCCTGGTTTCTAGCTGCACCAAGGGGATAGATGAAGTACAGCCTGCTTGGAGACCGAGTTCATTCCAGGGGACTAGAGGAGTTACCTAGTCAGCCTGAAGCTCCTGAGGCTAAGGATAGCTCAGTTGAGACACCCCGGTAGCAGGACAGAACCTCCTGGGAGAAACCCACAGCCCTTCACCAGACAAGTCAGGATATCACAAGTAAAGATAAGTAACACTGATGGGCAGATGCTTTAGGAAGTAAAGCAAGGATCTAATACCAGAGGAAGATATAGTTTTTACCAAGGATTTAAGCCAACATTTGGGCATCCGGGTCTTGGGAAAGAAAGCCAGACAGGAGTTCTAGAAAAAACAGTGTACGCTATTTCTGAGGAAAGGTACAACCTGATTCTGAGAGCATTGTGGATTTACCCTCTGAGTATCTTGCATAATCAATACCTGCCATCGTGTGAAATAAGCCTGCTTGTGAAGCGTGTGATCTAAAGGACTGTGTTACCATCTGTATGTATAAAGTTGGACTGTTAAGTAAAGCAACGTTTGGTTCACTATACCACCTGTGTACCTCACTTATTCCAACTATCAACCGGTGTGCCGCCGACAAAGGCACTGGCGTCACGAACCTTAAAGGGACCTTGCCCCAGGCACTCAAAATACCCGTAACATCCAGGGCACCTCATCCACCATCAGGCCTGGTCCCTACATACAGAGTGTGCCCCAGAGGAACCGTGTCTACCTCTCCTTCACTGCCACATGCCTGCCCAGGGTTCTCCAATACAGTGAGCAACCCTTGATTGCCCATAACCGTGACCTCACTTCGCTATACCCTGCAGGTCTGGCGTGTTGCATATACTGTTATCAGACCTGAAATGCAAAGTTCATGCAGGAAAACCTCCCAGTGTGTGGATTACCACAGTACATGAAGTGTTTGGCTGAAGTTATTATAGCTGGATTTCCCAGAGCATATTCAAAGTCCCTATAGAAGTTAATGAAGAGGACTGGCCAGTTGCTGTTCAGCTTCTCCTCCATTTTATACTGTTACAGACATTTAATGTATGGTGCAGGGGTAATTATCTGACACAAGACTGGGCTACGATTAAAAAGTGTCTCTGGCACACAAATCATCTAAAATACAATATTGTCCTACTTCATATCAAGGAAAAATAGAAGCGTGTAATGCATGCTGTGGAAAACTTTGCTTTACTTGGCCACGTCTCGGCACTCCCTTTAGATATGTAAACCGCATACAAAGGAAACTAAAGAGGAACATAGTCACAATGTGTAATATGTTTAAGGTCTGACACTACCTCTCAGAGAGTGCTACACCATCATAAAGCTCAAAATACCTCCCCTGCAGCAGCAAATACCTCCTTGATAGGACAATTACAAGAGTGGAGCACAAACCCCTCCCCAGCAGCATCAAATAAATACCACAAAATACCTTCCCAGTGGAAACAAACATATACTACAATTTAGCACAAAATACTGAACAAACATTGTGGTGCAACTTTAAATATCTCCCCAGCAGGTCAGTAACCGCAGTGCTGCACCAATTAGCAGAAGCAAAGCGCATATTACGGTGCAGCCAGTGGCGTAGCTATAGGGGTCGCAGGGGCCCCCCAGGAGAGATGGAGTAAAGCGAGCCCCGCAAGTGTTTTATTATTAAGTGCGGCGAGCCCTCCTTCAAGTGAGGAGAGCGGAACAAATAAGAGTAGGTAGTCTTTTTTTATGTAAAAAATGGCACACACCTGCGTCCGGCTTCTTACGGAGGGGGGACATGAATGATGATCAGTGGTGCCGTGAGGCAGTGTGTCTGGACTCAGAAGGGCCCGGACCGGCCATAATAGGGCAGCAAATAATGAGGAGCCCGGGGGCAAATGAAAATGGAATACTCTGTGGGCAAAAATCGAAATGTATAGAGGGAGTGGGCGCGGGCAAAATGAAATATAGTAAGAGTCTCACTATATTTCATTTTGCCCCTATTGCCTCTATATATTTTAAATTTTTTGCCCACCGAGTATTTTTATTTTCATTTTGCCCCCTCATTATTTGCTGCCCATATATGGCCGGCGTGGGCCCCCCCTTTCTGAATTCAGACACACTGCCGCACGGCACCACTGGTCATCATTCATCTCCCCCCCCCCCATCCCTCATATGAAGCCAGGGTGTGCCATACATTAATAAATAAATAAAAAATACTCTAGTGACTAGAGTATAGTATTTTTTTTTATGTATGGCTTCATACAGAGGGGGGAGGATAGGGGAAGGGGCAGAGGCTAGTGGGGGGAGGGTGGAGGCTTGCGAGGGGGGCCCCAATTTAAAGTTTGCCCTGGGGCCCATATAACTCTAGTTATGCCCCTGGGTGCAGCACAAGTTATCTCCTCAGCAGTGTCAAGCAAATATGCAAAATAAAATACATACAACACCAAAGAACTGTTAGGCTTGTGGCCCAAGTCCACTGCTGCCCTGCTGTCCCAGGCAGGTGAAGGCATCACTCCACTATCCCTGTTTGTACGGGGACTAGTGCTCAGTGAACTTCCGTACAGCATTGATAGAATTAATACTTCCCTTTTGCTCCCTGTCCATTCAGAATGCATTAGGATAATCCTGATCAGTATTCTTCCGGCATAGAGCCCCGACGACGGAACTCTATGCCAGAAGAAAAGAACGCAGATGTGAAAGAGCCCTAAAGGGCTTGTCCCATATCGGATATTGGGGACATATTGTTAGGATATGCCCCCAATGTCTGATAGGTGTGA
The DNA here is from genome assembly GCF_014858855.1 of Bufo gargarizans. Taxonomy (NCBI): domain Eukaryota; kingdom Metazoa; phylum Chordata; class Amphibia; order Anura; family Bufonidae; genus Bufo; species Bufo gargarizans. The sequence goes on along the minus strand of NC_058084.1, from coordinate 22,457,471 downwards.
GTTCCACCTCTGGGAGCCACACCTATCCTTAGAACGGAGCCCAGAAAGTGACGGAGGGTGCACTGTGCGTTCATAGAGTGTCTTCCATTCATTTCAAATAGCCGAGCACCATCTCAGCTATTTCTGTCGGTCCCGTAAAACTGAACTGAGTGGTGGCTGAAGGCACAGTAAGCTTCCGTTTAATTGAACACCCGTAGAATTGAGTAACGTCCAGCATTGCATAACCGGTGTGTAAAGAACGGTGTGGGTCCAACACCTGTGAGACATTGGGGGCATATCCTAGCAATATGCTCACAATGTCCAAGATGGGACAACCTCCAAGATGGGACAACCTCTTTAAGGTGCTCATCAGCTTCTCTATTTAGCTAGGCTGTGGAGCCACCTTCATGCCTGAACTTTGAGTTTTTCTAGTGTCTAGTAACCAGCAAAGGTGTGAAGCCCTGTGTGGCAGCACTGGTAGAAGGTGGGCACAAAACTGCTATAGAGCTCTGTGAGCTCTATTCTATATGGGTGTGCACCGTTGACCAGCACCGCCACACAGGGATTTCTGCCCTCCTTCCTACTATTTCAGTGTTTTTCCATTTTCCGGTCCAACACTCCAGTACTCTGATGAAGGCCTCAGGCTGAAAACGTTCAAAATGATGTGTTCTGAGAGTCCACACAAAAAAAGAGTAAAACAATGCTTGCAATTTGGTGGTGTAGGAGTCTTTGTTTATTTATCAACCTCTTCCTGACATCCTTCCTATATGTACAGAAGAAGATAGAAGGGAGAAAAGCTGAGCCCAATCCATACACAACAGATCCCCATCAAAAGTCAGCCCCCATCTAGTGGAGGAGGACCCAACATCATATAAGGAATATGGGTAGAACAAAAAAGCTTGAAGGCATATCTTATTTTTTTTTATAAGGCCTCCAACAACCAGGGCCACCCTGCCTAAACAGTGCATCTCCCTGACTATGGAGCACTTGTTGGATATTTTCCCTCTGTTTGATTCATTCATGCCCTACTCGAATATATCTGATCAGTAAGCAGGGACTGATGGTGACCAGAGGTCTCATTATGAAGTTCTCTTGTTCTTTGCAGGGAAACCCTTCAACCCGAGCATGCTCCTGTCCTGCGCTGTGGGAAACATCATCAGTTCCTTGCTGTTTGGGGAGAAGTTTGATTACAAGGATGAGAAGCTGCGGGAACTTGTCTCGTGTACAGCCAGATACATTAAAGCGGTCAAATCTCCACTCAGCACGGTTGGCTATCACTACCTTACGCTATTTGTTGCCATTTTCTCCAGATGATCTGTTCATTCCATAGTTCAAGGAGTTGTCCCAGGAAAACCAGCACCTGGATCTGAATACTTTAATAATCAAAAATGAGTTATTCTCTGAAAAGCATTTGTATAGCGCCATCTGTTGTTTGTTCTTTTTCTAGCTTCTCTGTCCACCTCTGTGAGGTGGACATCCATGTTCAGTTCCACCCTTTAACTTTCACCAGCTGCATATAACCACCAAAAAATAACACCCATTGTCATACATAAGAAATATACATTTTATTTAATCCATCACATTAGAAGTATTAGACAGCCCCTGAGGAAGCAAGGTCTTTCTGTCTGTCGCCCACTTGGCCGGTATTTATAGGAGACTGTTGTATTGATTTTCTAATTCTACAATTTAATCTGAGATATATATTTGGGTGTGAATATTAATACATATATGTGTATATTTACAACCGCGCTTTATATACATTTCTATATATACTTATATCCGGATATCTTTTGCTCGTGCCTATGCACTTTGACATTAGTGGTTTATGAGTTGAATACTTCTAATGTGATATGTGTCTTTTTTAACGTAATGGATTAAATAAAATTTATATTTTTTGGTGTTTATATGTTATGGTGGACACCTGCCTGGCCAATTGTTATCATAGCAGCCTGTGTTTTATATGGCTATTGCCACCAGCTGCAGAAAAAGGACACACTCCCTGGTAAAGGACCCAACCACTGAGCTGTCAGCTTTTGGGCTCATGCGCACAACCATTTGCTGGCCGTGCCCGCGCTGCGGACCATCCATTCACTTGAATGGGGTCCGCGATCAGCATTCAACGGTCTGCACTGCATAAAAGTAGTGTATGCACTACTTTTGGGCGGAGGCAAAAGCAGAAAGCCCACAGAAGCACTCCGTAGTGCTTCAATGGGCTTCCAATTACTGCCTCCGTTCCGCACTGCACCATATTTTCCAGAATGTGGATCCATTCAAGTCAGAACATTACTGCCAGAACGATCGAGTCTGATGCATCAGGCACCACAAGGCTGATCCATGCCGGATTAATCTTTATAAAGGTTAATCTCTCAACATTTTGTGTTAAAAGGCGAGTTCTATTTGGGATAACTATGACCCCCACCAGGGCAAACTCAACCAGTTGCTGTCACAATTCAAGTCAATTTAAATCACAATTCAATTCAAATCTGGTAACGAGGATCTAACATATAACATTGGCCTGGTACCAAGGGTCTAACATCCTGGAGAGCCAGCAGTAATCCCTCTGCCAAATCGTGATAATACAGCTGTCACTCCGCAAGCAGCTCAGTATGCATCTGGCAATTTGCACAAGGGATTCGGAGGGACTACCTGCTTCCGTCTCCACTATATACTGCCATGGCCTGTGGGGGCCATCTACCTGGTCTTCCTCATCACCCTCCAGCTCCTCCCTCTGTTCCTCTCCTGTCAGTTGGAGAGGTAAACCACCTATTTATGTATACAATTCCTGGGAGGCATCCTCCATCTGTGCCAGTTCAGCCCCCACAGGGCTCAGGTGGCCGTGAAATGTAGGTGCTACTTCTCCTGTCCCCTGGCCAGCTACACATAATTCATCCGGTATTCTTGGTGACGGACAAATAAAGTGGCCTTCCACCTGCATCATTAAGAAATAGTTCACAGCCTTCCTCTGCTCATACAGTTGGTCCAATGTGTGGAACGCAATTCTGCCTTTACAGCTGAAAGAGTACATGTTTTGCACAGTAAGAGTGGCTGAATTACATGCACAGTTTCCTGGGTATTTTCAAGACGTCTTGTACTTGGGTGGAACTTCAGGAATCAGGTTACAAACAGATTAAAAATGTGCAACAGAATGTTCTGCCCATTATCGGTGACCGTAGTTCCAATTTTCAGTTGGCGAGGAGACAGACAGAATTTGATTTCTTGGTTGATGCAGAGCAGTTCCTCCCCAGCCAGCCTGGCCAGGTGCAAACAAGTGCTGTGCTGGAGGACCACTCTGAACTGGGCCTATAGCGGAGGCTGAGGAAGACATTGGTGCCAGAATTACAGCATGAGAACGCGGAAGCGGCATTGCCATCACCTGGCCCCTGCCTGGCCAGAAACCACATTTACCTAGTGGGGCATAAAGGATATATATTGTTCTTGATCATAGTTACTGCTCCACACGTTGTCACTGCCGTGAACTGTAATAGACACTGACAGACTCAAGAACTGGCCCATCTTCTGCTGTATGTACTTATGGGCTTGTTCAGCTTATTTTATTTAGAGAAGTAGTGATGGTTTGGGACTCTCTACCTCGGCTCAGCATAAGCCATTAGTTCTTTAAAATGTGCAGAGTCAAACACATGGCAAGGGAGGGACTGTGGTACTAGCAACTTAGCCAGGATCACGTCCAGCTTCTGGGCTGTTGGATGAGTGAAAGCTTACTGTTGTCTTTTTGCAATCGCCTCAGTGATCGATTTTTGCCAATTCGCCTAACAAGGAGTAGGTGGAGGAGCATCAGGACCATAAGATGATGGGAAGGAAACACAGCTCCCTTCCACTGAGGTGGTGGAGCCGTGACTGCTAGAGAAGGGTTTCGGGCTGCTGGGAGATGCGTCAGCCTCTACCACTATATTAGCACCATGGTTTTCCCACGCCACTTTATTGTGACAGTATGGCCATGGTGCCAACATTGGAACTTGCAATGGCAAAAATGTTGCTAGAGCTAGCAGAAGTAGCAGCAGAAGAAGGGGTGGTGGTAGCAGCAGCAACAGGCCAGAACTGCCACTGTTTTCCAACCGTCATGTTTTGACCAGCAAACCAGCTGTCCTTGAATGGTTTACTATGTCTTCAACATCATCTCAACTGATATCATACACCCACAGCCTGGAGTCGGTGGATTCCTCTGGCCTTGGAACAAGCTCTGTGCCCTCATCTGTCCTGAACTTGTCTCTTTCCTTTGCTGCTCCTTCTGCCAGACAAATTATGTACGCGGCAGGCTGTGCTCCGCTATTCAGCGAGGACAATATTACTGAAGACAGTCAGCAGCTACTGACCAGAGCAGATTTGGAGAAGAGGTTGGCTGCTCCCTCCTGCAGATGAGTCACGTGGGAGCAGGTGTTACGAACAGTGAGGGACGTGGCCATGAGACTGGTGAGAGTAAAATGCTATAGTCGCCGGTGTAGGAATTTTTCATGAAGTTGCTTTAAAACGTCAGCATGGCTGTATGTGTGGCCGGATCTGTGGGCAGAAGGTGAAACGCGGCCAGAGTGCCGATGTTGGCACCACGGCCCTGGGTCTACACATGGAGCGTCACCATAAAGTGGCCTGGGAAAACCATGGCTCTAATGCACTGTAGTGGTACAGCCTGACACATCACCCAGCATCCCTCACCCCTTCTCTAGCAGTCAGGGCTCCACCACCTCAGCAGAAGGGAGCTGTGTTTCCTTCCCATCATCTACTGGTCCTGATGCTCCCCCTCCATGTAGTCATCCAACAGTGCAGAAGCGGAACCTGCTCCAGGCCAAGTTGCTGGTACTACAGTCCGTTCCTTTTCATGTGGTTGACTCTAACTATTTCAGAGAACTCATGGCTTGTGCGGAGCCAAGGTGGAGAGTCCCAAGCCATCATGACTTCTCTGAAGCTGTACTAGCTTTGCATACACGCGTACAGCAGAAGGTGGGCCACTACTTGAGCCTGTCTGTGTCTTGTACAATTCATGGCAGCGCTGACATGTGGAGCTGTAACTATGGTTAAGGACAATATATGTTAATTACAGCACACTAGGTAAATGTGGTTCCGGCCCAGGCACACCAGAAACTTGCCAGGTGATAGCAATGCTGCCTCTGCATTCTCATGGTATGATTGCAGCGCCCATGTCCTCCTCCACATTATCCTCAGCCTCCAGTGTAGACTCAGTTCAGAGTGGTCCTCCAGCATACCACCTATGTAGAGCATGGCGTTGTCATGCTGTTCTGCATCTGGCCAGCCTGGGCTAATGGAATCACACCGGAGGGCAACTGCTCTGCGTCATCTACCAAGAAATCGAATCCTAGCTCTCTCCTTCCCAACTGGAGATCAGAAACATTATCACCTAACGAGAAGAAAATTGTCAGCGCTGCATCAAGGAGGACTGACTCATGCACCCAGCATAGTGCATGTTTTTAATCTAGTTGTAAACCGGTTCCTCAACACACCCTCCTATAGCTGTAAAGGCAGAATGGTGTTACCCAACATCGTCTAGTATACAACATTTCCACACGTTGGAACTCCACCCTTGAGATGTTGGACCGACTATATGAGCAGAGGAAGGCCATCAACATTTTCTTGATGATGCAGGCGGACAGGGGTACTCCACTGTGTAAATTTGACGTTAGCCAGTGGTAGCTCATGCATGACACCTATCGTTTGCTCAGGCCCTTTGAGGAGGCCACTTTATTTGTCAGTTGCCCGGACTATGACATGAATAATGTAATCCTTCTTCACATCCTGGAGCAGATGCTGATAAATCCGGCTGGTCCGGCGAATAATAGAAGTGGCGCCTACATCTCACAGCCACCTGAGCCCTGTGGGACTAAAACTGGCAGAGGAGGAGGAAGAGGGTGACAGGAGAGGAGTATGAGGAGCTGGAGAGAATAAGGAATACCAGGCAGATGACCCAGACAGAGCATGGCAGTATGCAGTGGAGATGGAGGTAGGGAGTCCCTCTGATTTCCTTATGCAAATTGCAAGATGCATGCTGAGTTGCTTACATAGTGACAGCCACGTTATCACCATTCGGCAGTCCAATGTTAGACCCTCGCTACCAGTCCAAAATGAGGGCCTTTTTTACACCTGCTGAGAGGGATGAAAAACTCAGCTGCTATTGATATATCCTATGTAGTCGGTTGGTCACTGCCTATGTGTGCCATCGCCCACCCTCAAAAAGGTCTGACTGGGGTGAACCCTTGTGCTTATGCTCCACTACCATGAATGCTGGAGGGAGGGGGAGGGGGGCAGGAGCAGCACCAGCTCTATCAGCAGCAACTTAAGTCTGGAGTCTTTAATTAGCACTTTTTTTCACCCAACTACTTAAGAAACTACTCAGCACTAGAGATGTAGCGAACATAAAATTTTCCGTTCGCGAACAGCGAACGCAATTTTTTGCAAATGTTCGCGAACGGGCGAACCCGGCGAACCGCCATTGACTTCAATAAATACATTTTAAAACCCACAGGGACTCTTTCTGGCCACAATAGTGATGGAAAAGTTGTTTCAAGGGGACTAACACCTGGACTGTGGCATGCCGGAGGGGGATCCATGGCAAAACTCCCATGGAAAATTACATAGTTGACGCAGAGTCGGGTTTTAATCCATAAAGGGCATAAATCACCTAACATTCCTAAATTGTTTGGAATAACGTGCTTTAAAACATCAGGTATGATGTTGTATCGATCAGGTAGTGTAACGGTTACGCCCGCTTCACAGTGACAGACCAAACTCCCTGTTTAACGCACCGCAAACAACCGCAAACAGTCCATTTGCACAACCACAAACTCCCCATTTGCACAAGGTTGGATACCAAGCTAGCCATGTCCCGTTCCTTGTCCTCACTGATGTCATTGAAGGTCTCTTCCTCCACCCAGCCACGTACAACACGAAGGGTCCCCGAAAGGTGACAACAAGCCCCCTGTAATGCCTGCTGTTTTTGGTCTTCCACCTCCTCAAAGCCACCTTCCTCATCTGACTCCTCTTCTTCAGACTCCTCTCTCTGCGTTGCCTCTCTCTGCGTTATTATAAGGTGTGTTAAGTAGTACTATTCCTATCAGTTTAATCCCTGTTAAGTCCCCTATCTGGGGACATGTATGGAATAGATTTTAGGAATCCGGGAGATGGAAAAAGATGCTTGGTTGGTCCTTCTACTTCCAATTTGGGGCACTGCGTGTGCAATATACTGTGCCACCAGATATGAGTGGTGTGTTAAATAGTACTATTCTTATCAGTTTAATCCCTGTTACGTCCACTAGTATTATTATTATTAATATTATTATAAGGTGTGTTAAGTAGTACTATTCTTATCAGTTTAATCCCTGTTACGTCCTCTATCGATTTTAGGAACCGGGAGATGGAAAAAGATGCTTGGTCGGTCCTCCTACTTCAAATTTGGGGCACTGTGCGTGCAATCTAATGTGCCACCAGATATGAGTGGTGTGTTTAAGTAGTACTATTCCAATCAGTTTAATCCCTGTTACGTCCCCTATCAGGGGACGTGTATGGAATAGATTTTAGACAACCGCAAAGAGTTGTCAATAGTTGACACACTCATGACATAAATTTTATTTCTCTATGCGTCAATCTTGGTGTAGTGATGACTGTGCTCGTGCGCACGTTTGGGAGATTGCAGGCGATGGGGTTTTTTCAAAGTCTATGGTCGTGCTGAGGTAGTTCAGTGACAGTTAAGTGACCCAGAAAACAATGATTCTGCAGTGAGGGCCCATTGTTGGCCTAGTAGGCTTTAATGATCACCTTAGATGATCACAAAGAAAATTAATGTTTTTTCTATGCAAAATTATCCACTTGATCGCTTTTGGTCTGTTCACAATGAAGCAACGACCTTATCATCTAGGGTGTGCCAACATTGCCATTGCAAACACACTCATAGAGGTGGTCGCTTCATTGTTATAAGCAAGCCCCTTCACCACAACAAGGTAACGATCACGAAGGGGAATTGACACGTTTGTGCCTTTTTTTTGGTTTTTGAAGCCACAGTGCAGCACCAGAGGCCAGAAAAATTAGGAATGCACACATGCCTGAAAAATTTGGTATTGTTGCTGTAGCAGCTGCCAGAAAAATTGATGTTTCCCAGGCAGAAAGTGTCCTAAAACATTGTGGCTTGAACCCTAGTTGGTGGCAGGTAAGTCACCTAATTCACCCGGCATTCAGAGATAAAATACAGCAGCGTGTGGACCATTTTTAGCCCAAGGCAGCTCATCTTATCAGGCCTTTTTTAGTTGAATGTATCGCCCACTGTCAGTCCCTTCGGGATCCATCCCTCATTCATCTTAATAAAGGTGAGGTAATCTAGACTTTTTTGACCTAGGCGACTTCTCTTCTCAGTGACAATACCTCCTGCTGCACTGAAGGTCCTTTCTGACAGGACACTTGAAGCGGGGAAGGCCAGAGGTTCTATCGCAAATTGGGATAGCTCAGGCCACAGGTCAAGCCTGCACACCCAGTAGTCAAGGAGTTCATCGCTCCTCAGAGCGTCGATATCTGCAGTTAAGGCAAGGTAGTCTGCTACCTGTCGGTCGAGTCGTTCTCTGAGGGTGGACCCCGAAAGGGCTGTGGCGATGCGTAGGACTTAAAAAGCTCTGCATGTCCTCTATTAACAACACATCTGTAAAGCGTCTTGTCCTTGCCGGCGTGGTCGTGGTAGGAGGAGGATTACTTTCACCTCTTCTCCTGTTAGATTCCCGTTGTGCTGTCACATCACCCTTATACGCTGTGTAAAGCATACTTTTTAATTTATTTTGGAACTGCTGCATCCTTTCTGACTTCCAGTAATTTGGTAACATTTCCGCCACATTCTGCTTATACCGGGGGTCTAGTAGCGTGGACACCCAGTACAGGTCATTCTCCTTCAGCCTTTTTATACGAGGGTCCCTCAACAGGCATCAACAGCATGAAAGACCCCATTTGCACAAGGTTGGATGCCGAGCTACTCAGTGATCTCACTGAAGGTATGTTCTTCCCCCCCAGCCACGTACAACACCACGGGTACCAGATAGGTGACAACGAGCACCCTGAAATGCCTGTTGTGGTTAATCTTCCTCCTCCTCCTCCTCCTCAAAGCCACATTCCTCCTCTGACTCCTCTTCCTCACATTCCTCTTCCGACATTGCCGCAGGTCCAGCAAGCGATGCTGATAAGGCTGTTTCTGGTGGTGGTGATGGTGACCACAACTCTTCCTCTTCACGCTCATCTACGGCCTGATCCAGCACCCTTCGCAGGGCACGCTCCAGGAAGAAAACAAATGGGATGATGTTGCTGATGGTGCCTTTGGTGCGACTGACTAGGTTTGTCACTTCCTCAAAAGGACGCATGAGCCTACAGGCATTGCGCATGAGCGTCCAGTAACGTGGCAAAAAAATTGCCAGCTCCGCAGAGGCTGCCCTAGCACCCCGGTCATACAAATACTCGTCAACAGCTTTTTCTTATTGGAGCAGGCGGTCGAACATTAGGAGTGTTGAATTCCAACGTGTCGGGATGTCGCAAATCAAGCGCCTCACTGGCATGTTGTTTCGCCGCTGGATATCTCAAAAGTGCGCCATGGCCGTGAAGGAACGCCTGAAATGGCCACACACCTTCCTGGCCTGCTTCAGGACGTCCTGTAAGCCTGGGTACTTATACACAAAGCGTTGTAAGATCAGATTACACACATGTGCCATGCACGGCACATGTGTCAACTTGCCTAAATTTAATGCCGCCAACAAATTGCTTCCGTTGTCACACACCACTTTGCCGATTTCCAGTTGGTGCGGAGTCAGCCACTGATCCACCTGTGCGTTCAGGGTGGACAGGAGTGCTAGTCCAGTGTGACTCTCTGCTTTTAAGCAAGTCAACCCCAAGACGGAGTGACACTGCCGAATCCGGGATGTGGAATAGCCCCTGGGGATCTGGGGGGGTGCCGTTGATGTGGAGCAAGACGCAGCAGCAGAAGAGGACTCAGCCGAGGAGGTTATGGAAGAGGATGGAGTAGGAGGAGTAGACGAGGTGGCAGCAGGCCTGCCTGCAAGTCGTGATGGTGTCACCAACTCCTCTGCAGAGCCACGCATTCCATGCTTGGCAGCCGTCAGCAGGTTTACCCAATGCTCAGTGTAGGTGATATACCTGCCCTGACCGTGCTTTGCAGACCAGGTATCAGTGGTCAGATGGACCCTTGCCACAACACTGTGTGCCAGACATGCCATGACTTCCTTTTGCACAATAGAGTACAGGTTGGGTATTGCCTTTTGTGCAAAGAAATTTCAGCCGGGTACCTTCCACTGCGGTGTCCCAATAGCTACAAATTTTTTGAAGGCCTCAGACTCCACCAGCTTGTATGGTAAAAGCTGGCGGGCTAAGAGTTCAGACAAGCCAGCTGTCAGACGTCGGGCAAGGGGGTGACTTTGTGACATTGGCTTCTTACGCTCAAACATGTCCTTGACAGACACCTGACTGTGGGCAGATGAGCAGGAACTGCTCAAGGTGAGAGACGGAGTGGCAGATGGTTGAGAGGGGGCAAGGAGGACAGCAGTGGTTGACGTGGCTGAAGATGCTGGACCAGGAGGAGGATGGTGGCTTTGAGTTTGTGTGCTGCTTGTACTCATGTGTTGATCCCATAGGCGTTTGTGATGTGAGATCATGTGCCTTCGCAAAGCAGTTGTACCTAGGTGGGTGTTGGACTTCCCACGACTCAGTTTCTTTTGGCACAGTTTTCAAATGGCATCGCTGTTGTCAGAGGCAGACACACAAAAAAAATGCCACACTGTTGAGCTCTGCAATGACGGCATTCTGGTGGTGGCAACAGCATGCGTTGATTGGTGTGCTGTCTGGCTGACCCCGGGTGCCGATGCATGCTGTCTGACTGTGCCACTAGCTCCTTACGACAACCTCCCCCTGCTTCCAACTCATCTCCTCCTCCTCTCCGTCTCCCCATCTGAACTTTCCCCCTGTTCTTCTTCTCTTCTAGCGGAAACCCACGTGACATCCACGGACACATTGTCATCATCAACCGCTTCACTTGTATCTGACAACTCAGCAAAGGAAGCAGCAGTGGGTACAACATCATCATCACACCGTACGTCCATGTGTGTAATGCTGCCTGACTGAGACATATCCCTGTTACGTACATCCTCTGGCAATAATGGTTACGCATCACTCATTTCTTCCAACTGATGTGTAAATAACTCCTCTGACAGATCAAGTGAAGCGGCTGTGGTGCTAGTGTTGGTGGTGGCGGCGGGCGAGTGGTAACTTGAGAGGTGCCCGAAGCAAAGCTGGAGGAGGATGGTGCATCAAGGTTCCGAGAGGAAGCTGTAGAAGATTGGGTGTCCTGTGTTAGCCAGTCAACTATGTCCTCAGAACTTTTCGAGTTCAGGGTACGTTGCCTCTGAACACTGGGCATTATTCTAGGGCCAAAGGGAATCACAGCACCACGACCACAACAGCCCTCTGCGGGGTGGCCTGCCTCTGTCTGTCATTTTTTTATCAATTAGTGGTACTATGCGTGCAAGCTACTGTGACACCAGATATGAGTGGCACTGTGCACTGGTAGAAGTTGGCAGAGTAGACGCTGTAGGCCTGACACACGCTTGCAGACAACTAACTGCTATTCAATCTATTACAGTCAAATTTCTAGTTTTTTTTTATGTACACTACTGTTACACCAGATATGAGTTGCACTGGTGTGACACTGTGCCCTGGCAGGTCCTGAAATGCACACGCGTGAAGGAAACTGTCTGCTATTATTTCACAGTCCAAAAAGTTTTTTAGTTTTTTTTTTAATGCAAGCTATTGTGACACCAGATATAAGTGGTGGCACTGGGCAAGTGGGCACAGTATATGCTGTGAGCCTAACACACACACTGGCAGGCAACTGCAATTAGATTACACAGGAAAAAAAAAAAAAAAAGCAGACTGATGTTCTAGCCCTAAAAAGGGCTTTTTGGGGTGCTGTCCTTACAGCAGAGATCAGATGAATCCTTCAGGACTGGAGTGGACACTGAATACACTTGCCTAGCTAACGCTTTCCCTATTGAATCAGCAGCAGCTACACTGTCCCTCCTCTCACTAAGAATGCAGCTTCCGAATGAATCTAAAATGGATGCTGTCCAGGAGGTAGGAGGGTCTGAGAGGGAGGGTCTGCTGCTGATTGGCTGAAATGTGTCTGCTGACTGTGAGGTACAGGGTCAAAGTTTACTCAATGATGATGAATAGGGGGTGGACCGAACATCACATATGTTCGCCCGCCGCGGCGAACGTGAACAAGCTATGTTCGCCGGGAACTATTCGCCGGCGAACTATTCTGGACATCTCTACTCAGCACTAGCAGGACATGGACAAACATCTGAACTAGCAGGTGGTGGTATACTTGGACTGCACCCTGTCTCCCCAGATCCAAGATTCCTTGAACTACTGGGCAGCCAACTTGATTTGTGGCCACAACTGGCCGAATTATCCCCGGGAAAGCTCTTCTGCCTGGCCAGTAATGTGGCATCAGAGTGGGTGTTTAGTGCAGCGATGGGCATCGTTACTTCAAAGAGAACTCACCTTTCAACACAAAATGTAGAGAGATTAACCTAAAGATGAATCAAGCATGGATCAGCCAGGATTCCCACACACTGGTGCCTGATGCATCAGACTAGATCATTTTGGCAGTAATGTTCTGACTGCACTGTGCTGCCACACCAGAACACTATGACTAGGACACTATGTTGACTTCTCATTCTGTTGCCACTATGCTCCTTATATTGGACCACTATGTTAACTCCTCCTGCTATTGCCACCCTCCCCACTATGTGACTGGGCTGTGTCTGGGCCACTAGGTTGAATCCTCAAGCCGTAACCACACTCCCCACTCCATCATTAAGCCACTTTGTTGACTCATCATGCTGTTGCCACCCTCACCACTATGTGATGGATCCACTAGTGTCCCTGTTGGGCCTTGTTGATATCACTATTTATTTTACTGATCCGTCAGATGAAACAAAACATGAAAAGCACAACGGATCTTGTCTTTTGAGCATCATTAAGGCCTCTATCAAACGATCATTATTTTGCATCAGGATTGGATCATGATTTGGAAGCCGAAAGCAGGAGCGGGTCCAAAATATGAAGACATGCAAATATTTCCTTTACATGTCATCTCTGTTTTGGACCCACTCCTTTTTTTATCTTACCAATACTGATTAAATACTGATGCAAAAAATTTACCAAATACTGACTAAGTGCAATGTGCAGCCCCCCAGGGGTAGTGCTGCAGGTTTTTAGGAGTGCCGAGTGGTGATGCAGCCTTATTAGTTTTGTGTGTCACAGTGCTCCTACCTGGTTAATGTTGCTCCCAAGGGTTAGGCTCTGCAGCAATATATGGGAGAGCGATAATTGCTGGACTAAGAGTCCAGACTTGGTAAAAGTTCAACAGCTTTAGGCCTCATGCACACGACCGTTGTTTTATTCCGTGTCCGTTGTGATTTTTTGCGGACCCATTGATTTTCAATGCACCGTTTGCCATCCGCGTCCGTGATCTGTGGGTACAGTCCGTTAAAAAAATATAACCTGTCCTATTATTTTCGTGGAAAACGGTTTGCGGCCCCATTCAAGTCAATGGGACCGCTAAAAAACACGGCGGCACACAAGATTGTCGTCTGCGTCCGTTTTTTTCCTATCATTTCCATGGCAAACCTGTCTTAGACTTTTTTTTTACATTCCTTTATGTCTGGTGGTCCTCCAAAAATAAAGGAAGACACACGGAAACAAAAATAGAAACGGATCACGGAACAACGGAACCCCGTTTTGCGGACCTCTAAAAAATACTGTTGTGCGCATGAGGCCTTACTTGAATAAACTGGTATCCAGACAATATTTGGTATTTATCTTGGCTCCAGCAAGTTTGGAGGTAAACTGGCAGGCAAGCTTTGATACTTTGCTTTATCCTTTTCTGCTGTGGTAAACTCTGGCTTCAGTCTGGTAGCTGGACATTTTGACTGTTCTGGTACCTTCTGAGTGGGAGGCCTTTGGCTGTTGACAGCCTTGGGATACTCTGTGTGTATCTGTATCATGGTGCTCTATGAGCTGCTTCCTTTGGGAAACTGCAGGAGGGGGAGGGGGCATTCACCACACTACCCCATGACTTGACTCATCTGCTTCCAGCTTCTTTGGACCCACTCCTGTTTTTGCCATACCAATACTCATCAATCACTGACTAAATACTGACTGTGTAAAGAAAGATACTCAAAAGACAGGATTTGTTTTTATTGGGGGTTGTTCTAATGACGGATCAGAAGAAGGGAAAAATAAACAGTGACATCAACACAAACTTTCTGCTGACCCCCTCTCCACTCTGTCTTGGGGCCACTACTTGTATCAGCGGGTAACAAAAAAGGTTCTGTAGAAATCTATGTGGAAACAGCAGATGGTGTAAAATGAGACTGTTCTTTCACTCTATAGTAGAATCGGTGGGTAACACAATACCTTATCTGTCAATCAATGTGGACACCCCATAGACAGTGAAACGAGGCCGCTCTTTCACAATTTAGTGGAATCAGTAGCTAACAGGTTATCTAGCAGATGGTGTAAAATGAGACCACTCTTTCACTCTCTAGTGAAATCTTGGACCACTGCATGGTCAAGTACATTATACCTGGTGCAAACATTCACCTGTAGGTTCACACTTCAGTTTTTTGGTCAGTTAATTCCAGCAGTTACTGTATGGTGAGACAAAATCAGGAGCCAATCCTACTCTCAGATAAGGTATCCTGAAAAGATCTGAACTTGTTCTGTGTTTTGGACCCATAACTGACCAAATAAGGTGAAGTGTAAACTGAGCCTAATAGTGACACACGCCGATGAGCACATCCATATACTGTATGTGACCTGCCTGTCATACTGACGCACAGTAGCGGTTTTACTACCAGAAAGGACTAGCTTCGCATGTTGCTGCACTGCACAGTGATGTACACCGAGATGCACTCTTCCTGCAGGCCGGGATATACCGTATGTAGCCGATTTAAAGTTCTTCGTGACAAAATTACTTCACAGCAAAGCAAATTTTGGGGAAAGATTCAGTGAAACATTCAAAATCTCTAGTCACAGTGATTAACCACTTCTCTGTCATAGACTTCCTCTTAGGAGGTCATTTACTATTCTGAAATATGCCTTAATTAGTCGTATTCCAGGCACAAATGGTGTCCGCTATCTGCGACTTCTCCCCACTCATGCCAGGTCTAATATTGTGGGCAGGGAAGGGAACAGGTAAGCAGGCCCATCTCCTTAATCATCTTCTATGCCTGTTTAGAAAAAGAAGCCATCTTACATTTATAACTGGCGTTGAATGTGCCAAAGTTATGGAGATGCTGGCGCCTCTTCATTACTTTGATGGATCCTCCACCAGCTATGGTCCTTTATTAATACATGACACCCTTAGTTTTTATGTGTAATCCTCGTGTTGATCTCTTCCTTTTGGCCTCTCCCTACAGATCTGCAATATTGTCCCAGTTCTTCTGAAGATCCCATATATCAGAAATAAAGCCATCAAAGACACTACATACATCCAGCGGTTTGTGACAAAATATATGGAGCATCACAAAGGGACTTTTAATCCGGTGAAACCAAAGAATTATATAGACCATTACCTAATAAAGATAAAGGAGGTAACGGGATTCATAATGGTCTGCTGTGAAGGTGTAATCCACATGACCTCAAACTGTTGATTAATCAATTTTATTACTTTAATTGTACATAATAGCCTGGGTTACTCTGCTGAACTGCATTTACAATGAAGAAGGCCTCGGAGCTAAACATAGAAACATAGAATGTGTCGGCAGATAAGAACCATTTGGCCCATCTAGTCTGCCCAATATACTTAATACTATGGATAGCCCCTGGTTCTATCTTATATGAAGGATGGCCTTATGCCTATCCCATGCATGCTTAACCTCCTCCACTGTATTTGCAGCTACCACTTCTGCAGGAAGGCTATTCCATGCATCCACTACTCTCTCAGTAAAGTAATACTTCCTGATATTACTTTTAAACCTTTGCCCCTCTAATGTAACACTATGTCCTCTTGTAGCAGTTTTTCTTCTTTAAAATCTTCTCTCCTCTTTTCCCTTGTTGATTCCCTTTATGTATTCAGCAGTCTCTCTCCTCTCCCCTCTGTCTCGTCTTTCTTCCAAGCTCTACATGTTAAGGTCCTTTAATCTTTCCTGGTAAGTTTTATACTGCAATCCATGTACCAGTTTAGTAGCACTTCTCTGAACTCTCTCCAAAGTATCAATATCCTTCTGGAGATATGGCCTCCAGTACTGCGCACAATACTCCAGATGAGGTCTCACTAGTGCTCTGTAGAGCGGCATGAGCACCTCCCTCTTTCTATTGGTAATGCCTCTCCCTATACACCCCAGGATTCTGCTAGCATTTCCTGCTGCTCTATGACATGGTCTGCCTACCTTTAAGTCTTCTGAAATAATGACCCCTAAATCCCTTTCCTCAGATACTGAGATTAGGACTGGATCACTGATTGTATATTCTGCTCTTGGGTTTTTACGCCCCAGGTGCATTATCTTGCACTTATTAACATTAAATTTTAGTTGCCAGATTTTTGACCATTCCTCTAGTTTTCCTAAATCCTTTTCCATTCGGTGTATCCCTCCAGGAACATCAACCCTGTTACAAATCTTTGTGTCATCAGCAAAAAGACCCACCTTACCATCGAGGCCTTCTGCAATTTTGCTGATAAAGATATTAAAAAACTATGGTTCCCAGAACAGATCCCTGAGGTACCCCACTGGTAACAAGACCATGGTCTGAATATACTCCATTGACCACAACCCTCTGTTGTCTGTCACTCAACCACTTCCTAATCCATTCAACAATATGGGAGTCCAAGCCCAAAGACTGCACTTTATTGATAAGCCTTCTATGTGGGACAGTATCAAAAACCTTACTAAAGTCTAGATAAGCGATGTCTACTGCACCTCCGCCATCTATTATTTTAGTCACCCAATCAAAAAAATCAATAAGATTAGTTTTACATGATCTCCCTGAAGTAAACCCATGCTGTTTTTCATCTTTCAATCCATAAAATTTTAGATGGTCCACAATCCTCTCCTTAACCACTTCAGCCCGCGCTAGCTGAAACCCCTTTAATGACCAGGCCACTTTTTACACTTCTGCACTACACTACTTTCACCGTTTATCGCTCGGTCATGCAACTTACCACCCAAATGAATTTTACCTCCTTTTCTTCTCACTAATAGAGCTTTCATTTGGTGGTATTTCATTGCTGCTGACATTTTAACTTTTTGTGTTATTAATCGAAATGTAACGATTTTTTTGCAAAAAAATGTCATTTTTCACTTTCAGCTGTAAAATTTTGCCCAAAAAAACGACATCCATATATAAATTTTTTGCAAAATTTTTTGTTCTACATGTGTCTTTGATTAAAAAAAAATGGTTTGGGTAAAAGTTATAGCGTTTACAAACTATGGTACAAAAATGTGAATTTCCGCTTTTTGAAGCAGCTCTGACTTTCTGAGCACCTGTCATGTTTCCTGAGGCTCTACAATGCCCAGACAGTAGAAAAACCCCACAAATGACCCCATTTCGGAAAGTAGACACCCTAAGGTATTCGCTGATGGGCATAGTGAGTTCATAGAACTTTTTATTTTTTGTCACAAGTTAGCAGAAAATGATGATTTTTTATTTATTTTTTCTTACAAAGTCTCATATTCCACTAACTTGCGACAAAAAATAAAAAATTATAGGAACTCGCCATGCCCCTCACGGAATACCTTGGGGTGTCTTCTTTCCAAAATGGGGTCACTTGTGGTGTAGTTATACTGCCCTGGCATTCTAGGGGCCCATATGTGTGCGAAGTAGTTTGAAATCAAAATGTGTAAAAAATGACCTGTGAAATCCGAAAGGTGCTCTTTGGAATGTGGGCCCCTTTGCCCACCTAGGCGGCAAAAAAGTGTCACACATGTGGTATCGCCGTACTCAGGAGAAGTTGGGGAATGTGTTTTGGGGTGTTATTTTACATATACCCTTGCTGGGTGAGAGAAATATCTTGGCAAAAAACAACTTTTCCAATTTTTTTATACAAAGTTGGCATTTGACCAAGATATTTATCTCACCCAGCATGGGTATATGTAAAATGACACCCCAAAACACATTCCCCAACTTCTCCTGAGTACGGCGATACCAGATGTGTCACACTTTTTTGCAGCCTAGATGCGCAAAGCGGCCCAAATTCCTTTTAGGAGGGGATTTTTAGACATTTAGATCCCAGACTTCTCACGCTTTCGGGCCCCTAAAAAGCCAGGGCAGTATAAATACCCCACATGTGACCCCACTTTGGAAAGAAGACACCCCAAGGTATTCAATGAGGGGCATGGAGAGTTCATATAATTTTTTTTTTGGCACAAGTTAGCGGAAATTGATTTTTTTTTTGTATTTTCTCACAAAGTCTCCCTTTCCGCTAACTTGGGACAAAAATGTCAATCTTTCATGGACTCAATATGCCCCTCACAGAATTCTATAATCATAATTCTAGTAATCAGGAAGTCTATATGCGTGATCACCCCCTTGTCATTGATCACCCCCCTGTAAGGCTCCATTCAGACGTCCGTATGCGTTTTGCGGATCCGATCCATGTATTCGTGGATCCGTAAAAATCATACGGACATCTGAATGGAGCCTTACAGGGGGGTGATCAATGACAGGGGGTGATCAGGGAATCTATATGGGTGATCGACGTATATGCGTCACTCTGCGCAGGGCTGCCGCCTCCGGACCGCACATCTGCGTTAGGCAGTCCGGAGGCGGTTAAAGGGAACCTGTCACCAGTTTTATGGTGTCCTAACTAAAGGCAACATAAATAAGTGACTGATTCGCTTATCAAAATGCTGGGTCACTTTCTTTAATTGACCCAGTCAATCTGCCAACATCTTGTATTGAAAAGCTCCAGCTGATAATGATGAGTCATGAATATTCATGAGCTCATGACTCTTTCCCGCCCACCTGCTGCTGAATGACAGTTTGTTGCCATATGAATCAGCAGCAGGTGGGCAGGGGAGTGGCTATAGCTCTGAATTAAATATACACTGGACTCAATGACATCACTCGGGACTCAAATCAGCTCATTAGCATACGGCATGAGGCATCTTTGTCTGTATATTATGAGGTAACCATCTGTCACACCAGTAAGTGAATACATCTAAGGCACTTTTTAGTAGTTAATGATTGTATATAATTAGTTAGATTATAATCAAATATCCACATGACAGGTTCCCTTTAAGTATGGTTTCCATTAATTTCCCCACTATTGATGTCAGGCTTACTGGCCTATAGTTGCCTGATTCCTCCCTACTACCTTTCTTGTGAATGGGCACAACAATTGCTAATTTCCAATCTTCTGGGATGACTCCTGTTACCAGTGATTGGTCAAATAAATCTGTTAATGGTTTTGCTAGTTCACCGCTGAGCTCTTTTAATAGCTTTGGGTGTATCTCATCAGGCCCCTGTGACTTATTTGTATTAATTTTAGACAGCTGACTTAGAACCTCTTCCTCTGTAAAGACACATGCATCAAAAGATTCATTAGTCTTCCTTCCTAACTGAGGTCCTTCTCCATCATTTTACTTTGTAAAGACTGAACAGAAGTATTCATTGAGGCAGTCAGCTAGTTCTTTATCTTCCTCCATATACCTTCCTTCTTTTGTTGTTAATTTGGTCATTTGTTGTTTTAGTTTCCTTTTTTCATTTATGTATCTGAAGAATGCCTTATCGCCTTTTTTTCACTGACTGAGCTAATTTCTCTTCTGCCTGTGCTTTAGAAGCTCTTATAACTTGTTTGGCCTCTCTCTGCCTAATCTTATAAATTTGCCTGTCATCCTCATTTTTATTAAAAAAAAATTATAATTACTAAATGCTATCTTTTTGTTTTTTGTACCACAGTGGTCTCTTTCTTTTTTTGCTTTTACTGACAGGTAGGATTGAGCGAACCCAATCTGTAAAGTTCAGGTTCGTACCAAACTTTAGGATTTTTAGACCCCGGACCCGAACATTTCCATAAAAGTTTGCATTCGGGCTCGGTGTTCGGCGCTTTCTTGGTGCTTTTTGAAAGGCGGCAGAGCAGCCAATCAACAAGCGGTTAACTGTCTGACCTTAGAAGCCATCACAGCCATGCCTACTAATGTCATGGCTGTGATTGGCCAGTGCAGCATGTGACCCAGGCTCTATATAAGCTGGAGTCACGTAGCGCTGCACGTCACTTTGCTGTTACTAGTGTAGGGAGAGGATGCTGCTGGACTTGTGATTTCAGGGAGAGAATAGGAGAGAATCTAACTCAGCGATCTACAGAGAAATAGTTGTGTGGGTGCAGGGCACAATCTTTTTACCCTGCCCTGAGGTCATTGACCAAAAAAAAAAAAACTTTTATAATACTGTTAGGTGGGCGGCGGCGGTGGCCATTTTATGCACGCTCAGTGCACCAGCACTGCATCTGAGCTTTTGGGACATTGCAAATCACAATTTTTTGGGCAAACTACAACATCTGGATTAGTCAGTGTGCAATTTAAGCTAGAAATACACCAATCATTTTCTGGGGTTTGAAAAACACACCTTTTTTTTTTCAAAAAACACTCATTTTGGCACAAAAAAATTAGTTGGCAGCCTTTGATGCAGATGCCATTGTGAGATAAACCCTTAATACATTTTGGTTATATTCAGAGATTTTAAATATCACCATTTGGTGCACCAATATTGAAATATATTCAGGCTTACACTGGTTCAGGCCGTGTGAGATACACCCTCTACTGTCACTACCAGAGCTTTGAGACATTCTCATAGCTCTGTTTCCACACCCCTGTGATGATGTCACTACTAGAGCTAGGAGGAGTTCTCTTCCCTGTTTCTCTGCCCCTGTGATGAGGTCTTTACTTTTGGTTTCCTTCCTCCCAGCTGTTCCTCCTGTGTTTGATTTTGCTGCCTTTAAATCACCCCTCCTCCTTTGTAGAGGTGCGGATTATACTCTTCATTTTGAGCTGTATCTCTCGCTTGAGTGTCTTCACCTGTGTTACTTCTCTTCACTGGATCTGTGTCCTGCTGATGCGAGTACTTCGGATATCGTCTGCTGACTTCGGATCTGTTTGCACTGCGGCTGCAGAACCTCAGTTAAGTGTACAGACATTGTGTTTATCTGTTCTTTGCTGACTGGATCCGAGGCGACCGCGGTTCCGTCCATATACTGAGCAGGGCACCGGTGGCCGTGCCCCTTCCACTATTGTAGGGGTTTCAGTGGTCTCCAGCCTTAGGTACGCGGGCATGTCTCGATCTACCATTCGGATCCGGACATGCGCATAGCAGCTTAGGAAGAGCTTTTAGGGTCTGGCAGGGGTCATCCTTATTCCTCCCTAGAGTGGGTCCGTCAGTTGTTATTCTCTGTGTACACTCTTGTTGCTCATTCACAGCCGTGACATCTACATACAGGGGTTTGATTCAGGCATTTGAAATACAGCCGTTTTGTGCAAAGAAATCTTTAATTCAGGCCTACACTGGTTCAGGCCAAGTGAGATACACCCTCTACATACAGGGGTTTGATTCAGGCATTTGAAATGCTGCCATTTTGGTCAAATAATTAATTAATTTAGGCCTACACTGGTTCAGGCCCTGTTAGATACACCGTTTACATCCAGAGGTTTGATTCAGGCATTTGAAATACAGCCATTTTGTGCAAAGAAATATTTAATTCAGGCCTACACTGGTTCAGACCGTGTGATATACTCCCTCTACAAACAGGGATTTGATTCAGGCATTTTAAATACAGCCATTTTGGGCAAATAAATATTTAATTCAGGCCTACACTGGTTCAGACCGTGTGTGAAATACACCCTCTACATACAGGGTTTTGAATCAGGTATTTCAAATACAGCCATTTTAGGCAAAGAAATATTTAATTTAGGCCTACACTGGTTCAGGCCGTGTGAGATATCACCTCTACATACAGGGGTTTGATTCAGGCATTTGAAATACAGCAATTTTAGGCAAACAAATCTTTAATTCAGGCCTTGTGAGATACACCGTTTACATGCAGGGGTTTGATTCAGGCATTTGAAATACAGCCACTTAGGGCAAAGACATCTTTAATTGAGGCCAGGTCTGGTTCAGGCCGTGTTAGAAACACCCTTTACATACTGTTGTTCTATTCAACAATAAACACCCATTTAGGGCAAGATCCTCAATTCGAAAAATATGAGGAGAGTGTCAAATAAGGGACGTGGCCCAGATCGTGGCGCTGCTGGTGGATCTTCTGTTGCAGGGAGAAGGCGTGGTCGATCTGTGCCAGCTACACGACAAGTGAAACCCCTTCCTCAGCTGCAAGTAGGTGACAGAACCTGCAGCGGTATTTGGTCGGGCCTAATGTGGCTCTACGAATGGTGAGGCCTGAAAAAGTACAGGCGATAGTGGTGTGCAATAATGGGTGAAATCTCGTAGCAGCTCTGGGACTAGCCGGTTTGACGCACATCCCTTTGCCTGGCGCATATGCTGTATTTGGTGGTGCAGAGATTCCTTAAAAATTACCCCGATATATCAGAGCTGCTGCATAAAGTGCGGGCCATCTGTGCGTGCTTTCGGCGTTCTCAACCTGCTGCTGCTCGCCTGTCAGTGCTGCAGCGTAACTTCGGCCTTCCTGCTCACCGCCTCATATGCGACGTGCCCACAAGGTGGAACTCCACCTTGCACATGCTGGACAGACTGTGCGAGCAGCAGCAGGCAATAGTGGAGTTTCAGCTGCAGCACGCACGGGTGAGTCGCTCGGCGGAACAGCACCACTTCACCACCAATGACTGGGCCTCCATGCGAGACCTGTGTTCCTTGTTGCGCTGTTTCGAGTACTCCACAAACATGGCCAGTGCCGATAACGCTGTTCTCAGCGTTACTATCCCACTTCTATGCCTCCTTGAAAAAACACTCCTGGCAATGATGGAAGAGGATGTGGCGGAGGAGGAGGAGGAAGAGGGATCATTTCGTAGGGTTTCCGGACAGTCATTCCCAAGTGACTCCAAGGGTGGGTTCCGGCACCCACAAACCCAAGGTACACAATTGTCCAGCCAGGGCACAGTTCTAGAGGATGAGGAGGTGGAGGATCAGGAGGAGGAGATGGAGGAGGAGAAACCATGTTCACAGCAAGGTGGCACCCAGACCAGCTCATGGCCATCACTGGTGCGTGGATGGAGGGATACAGAGGACACAGATGATACATCTCCCACAGAGGACAGCTTTTCGTTGCCTCTGGGCAGCCTGGCACACATGAGCAATTACATGCTGCAGTGTCTCCGCAACGACCGCCGAGTTGCCCGCATTCTAACTTGTGCTTATTACTGGGTGGCCACGCTGCTGGATCCCCGTTACAAGGACAACATACCATCCTTAATTCCGTCACTGGAGCGTGATCGTAAGATGCGCGAGTACAATCGCACGCTGGTACACGTGCTGATGTTGGCATTCCCACCTGACAGCGGGGGCACAGTGGAAGCACAAGACGAAGGCAGAGGATGAGGAAGAGGTCGCCAATGCAGCTGGGGCACCGGCAGTACGGTCGCCAACGCAGCTGGAGCACCACCAGGACCTCAGAAGGCAAGGTTAGCATGGCCGAAATGTGGTAAATCTTTGTCAGCACGCCACAACAACCAGCACCACCAGCTGATATGGAACGTCTTAGCAGGAGACAGCATTTCACCAACATGGTGGAGCAGTATGTGTGCACACGCCTTCATGCACTGTCTGCCCCCTTCAACTTCTGGGTCTCCAAATTTCCAAATTGGGCACATAGCCTGAGCTTACCCTTTACGCCTTGGAGGTGCTGGCCTGCCCTGCAGCTGGTGTATTATCTGAACGTGTGTTTAGCGCGGCAGGGGGCGTCATCACAGACAAGCGCAGCCGCCTGTCCACAGCCAATGTGGACAAGCTGACGTTCATAAATATGAACCAGGAATGGATCCCTCAGGACTTATCCGTACCTTGTCTAGAATAGACACATATACCGACACTAACCAGCCATTGTTATACTGCAGCGCAATTGCTCATGTTTGTATTTTGGATATTTCACACTCTTTTGGAGTGTACTTTCATTTTAAATAATTAAATTAAATTGTGTTGGCTACCTCGTCCTCCTCCACCGCTGCTTCCACCTACTCCGCTATGTCCACCGCCTCCTCAAACTCCACCTCCATAAATCTAATTTTTTTGTTTTTATGCGTGTTTTATTTTATATCATTTCACTACTTTGTCATTTACATTTTCGGGTGCAATTCAGCAATTTTTGGGTGAATAGTACCACTGCTATACCTAGTAGGCCGGTTAAAAAAATTAAATAAAATGGCATTAACATTTTCGGGTGAAATTCACCAAATTTCTGGGTGTATAGTACCACTGCTATACCTAGTATGGCGGTAAAAAAAAATAATAATAATTGTCATAAACATTTTCTGGTGAAATAAACAATTTTGGGTGTATAGTACCACTGCTTTATCTAGTAGGCCGGTTAAAAAATAAAATAAAATGTCATTAACATTTTCATGTGAAATTAACCAATTTTTGGGTGTATAGTACCACTGCTATACCTAGTAGACAGGTTTAATAATAAAAAAAAATTGTCTCTTACATTTCATGGTGCAATTCACAAATTTTTGGGTGATGTACCAGTGCTATACCTAGTATGCCGTTAAAAAAAAAAAAAAAGAATTGTCAGTAACATTTTCAGTGAAATTAACCAATTTGTGGGTGTATAGTACCACTGCTATGCCTAGTAGGCCAGTTAACAAAAATAAATAAAAATTGTCAGTTACATTTTCTGGTAAAATTTAGCAATTTTTTGGTATGATGTACCACTGCTATACCTAGTAGACCAGTAGACCGGAAAGAAATATAATAATTGGCAGTTACATTTTGTGGTGAAATTCACCAATTTTTTAGTGTAATATACCCCTCCTCTACCTAGCTTGATAAATTTCAATAATTTTTATTTTACATTTTCAGGTGACAATAAACAATTGTTTTCTGTCATAGACCCCTGCTCTACCAAGTAGACAGGTTAATTAATTTCTGTAATTTTTCTGTTACATTCTTGGGTTGACATTATACACAGGGAATAAAATTTCTGAAATGCTTCTTTAATTAATGCGCGCCACCTCCTTTGATTCAATGATTAAACTTAAACAAGTTGTACCACATTTAAGCTTTAATACTTTGTCCCACTTCTGCTATACTCTTTTGGCCACATTTGCGCCTCAATAGCTTTTCCCACAATTACGCTAAACTCTTTTGGCCCACATTTGGGCTTCTGTAATTTGTCCCACATTTGCACCTCAATAGCTTTTCCCACATTTCTTCTTGATCCCAATTTTTTAAAATAAATTTATCTCCCTTAAATTTGGTCTCTTTTTCTCCGGCCTGGAACCCTGATTCCCCGCCACCCGTAATCACCATGGTAGGCGCATAAAAGAACATCGAAAGTTGATAGAGCAGATATCAAATTGGATCGTGAACATCACAGGGACGTGCGATATGGTGGGGCAGTAAGTGTGCACACGCCTACACAAACTAACTGACAGGGGTCAGCCCCTGCAACTTCTGGGTCTCCATATTGGGCACATGGCCTGAGCTTGCCCTTCACGCCTTGGAGGTGCTGGCCTGCCCTGCAGCCGGTGTATTGTCTAAACGTGTGTTTAGCTCGACTGGAGGGTTATATTTCCCAATGTTTAAAAAAATAAATACATTTTAACACGTTAAGGACCTAGGAGGAGTATACTCATCCTGGAGCACTGATACTTAGCGCTCCAGGACGAGTATACTCGTCCTGGCATTAAACTGTCACCATGTCTGCAGACATGGTGACAGCGCTGAGTGCTGGCTGTTACACACAGTCAGGCACCCAAAGTCAATGCCGAGGGGGGTCCTGTGACCTGCGGTTTGCAGCGCTTTCTGTAGTTTCTGATCCCTGCGGTCCCTGACCGCAGGGATCAGAAACTTTAAAATGGCCAAAGTAATTTTTTTTAACCCCCCCCTGCATCCCTGAATTATTTTATTTCGGCGGGGTGCAGGGGGGGCGGGTTGTGGGCGGTGCGGGCTTGCCGCTGAATATTCATTGGTGGTATACCAGAGTGTTAGCAGATTGCTGATACTCTGGTATAAACGGCTGACATCGCTGCGATGTCAGCCGTTTCACCCTTTCCATACCGCGGTCCGTACGGACCGCGGTATGGAAAGTTTTAAGTCAGGGAGCTCCCTCCCTCTGTCATCGGGGGGCTGTTGTGCTTTTGCAGCCCCCAGATGGATGGGGTGACAAAGGGAGGGTCCTCCCCTCCTTCCCCTTCCCTGTCTGCTCAGTTGTGGCAGACGGGGAAGGTTCCCATGGCAACAGGACGCCTTCTCAGGCATCCTGCTGTCCATGGTGCTGAACATATCTATGCTAAAGGCATAGATTTGTTCAGACAGTGTAAGTAAAATACAGGACAATACGCTATATGGTGTATTGTACTATATTATACAGACATCAGACCCACTGGATCTTCAAGAACCAAGTGGGTCTGGGTCCAAAAAATGTAAAAAAAAGTGAAAAAAAGTAAAGATAATAAAAACACATTTATCACTGAATAAAAATTAAAAAAATAAAATACACTACTCATTTTAGGTGTTGCCGCGTCCGTAACGACCTGATCTATAAAACGGTCATGTTACTTTCCCCGCACGGTGAACGCCATAAAAATAATAAAATAAAAACTATCAGGGAATTGAAATTTTGCCCACCTTACTTCCCAAAAAAGGTAATGAAAGTGATCAAAAAAGTTGCATGTACGCCGAAATAGTACCAATCAAACCGACACCTCATCCTGCCAAAAATGAGACAATGGCCATGAGACAATGGCCAAAAAAAAAAAACAACAATGGGGACACTATAACATGATTTTTTTTTTTTGTTTCAAAAATGATATTATTATGTAAAACTTACATAAATAAAAAAAAGGTATACATATTAGGTATTTCCGCGTCCGTATCGACCAGCTCTATAATAATATATCACATGAGCTAACCCCTCAGATGAACACCGTAAAAAAAAAAAAATTAAAACTGTGCTAAATAAACAATTTTTTGTCACCTTACATCACAAAAAGTGTAATAGCATCTCATCCCACAAAAATCATACCCTACCCAAGATAATCGCCCAAAAGCTGAAAAAACTATGGCTCTTAGACTATAAAAACACTAAAACATGATTTTCTTTGTATCAAAAAAGAAATCATTGTGTAAAACTTAAATAAATAATAAAAATGTATGCATATTAGGTATCGCCGCGTCCGTATCAACCGGCTCTATAAAAATATTACATGACCTAACCCCTCAGGTGAACAAAGTTTGTAAAATCAGTTTTGAATACCTTGAGGGGTGCAGTTTCTATAATGGGGTCATTTTTGGGTGGTTTATATTATATAAGCCTCACAAAGTGACTTCAGACCTGAACTGGTCCCTAAAAATTGGGTTTTTGAAAAGTTCACAACAATTTGAAGATTTGCTTCCAAACTTCTAAGCCTTGTAACATCCCCAAAATATAAAATATAATTCCCAAAATGATGCAAACATGAAGTAGACATATGGGGAATGTAAAGTAATAACTATGTTTGGAGGTATTATTATGTATTATAGAAGTAGAGAAATTCAAACTTGGAAATTTGGCATTTTTTTACAAATTTTTGGTAAATGTGGTATTTTTTAATACATTTTTATTTATTTTTTACTTTATTTTACCAGTGTCATGAAGTACAATATGTGCCGAAAAAAACAATCTCAGAATGGCCTGGATAAGTCAAAGCGTTTTAAAGTTATCACCACATAAAGTGACACTGGTCAGATTTGCAAAAAATGGCCTGGTCCTTAAGGTGTTAAAACAAAAAGCAGTGTAGGCTACCTCCTCCTCCTCCACCTACACCGCCACATCCACAGCCTCCTCAACCTCCTACTCCTTATGGACCTGGTCCTCCTAGATCAAGATTATTTTTTTAATGTTTTTTTTACGTATTTTATGTTATTTAAAGTCATTTTAAAGTATGACAGTGTGTGTATGTAAGAGTGCTGCATGTATGACAGTGTGTGTATATAAGAGTGCCTGCATGTATTACAGTGTGTGTATATAATAGTGCCTGCATGTATGACAGTGTGAGTATGTAATAGTGCTGCATGTATGACAGTGTCTATATGTAAGAGTGCCTGCCTGTATGACAGTGTGTGTATGTAATAGTGCTGCATGTATGACAGTGTGTGTATGTAAGAGAGCCTGCATGTATGACAGTGTGTGTATGTAAGAGAGCCTGCATGTATGACAGTGTGTGTATGTAATAGTGCTGCATGTATGACAGTGTGTGTATGTAAGAGAGCCTGCATGTATGACAGTGTGTGTATGTAAGAGTGCCTGCATGTCTGACAGTGTGTGTATGAAAGAGTGCTGCATGTATGACAGTGTGTGTATGTAAGAGTGCTGCCTGTATGACAGTGTGTGTATGTAAGAGTGCCTGCATGTATAACAGTGTGTGTATGAAAGAGTGCCTGCCTGTATGACAGTGTGTGTATGAAAGAGTGCTGCATGTATGACAGTGTGTGTATGCAAGAGTGCTGCATGTATGACAGTGTGTGCATGAAAGAATGCCTGCCTGTATGACAGTGTGTGTATGTAACAGTGCCTGCATGTATGACAGTGTGTGTATGTAAGAGTGCCTGCATGTATGACAGTGTGTGTATGTAACAGTGCCTGCCTGTATGACAGTGTGTGTATGAAAGAGTGCCTGCATGTATGACAGTGTGTGTATGCAAGAGTGCTGCATGTTTGACAGTCTCTATATGCAAGAGTGCTGCATGTATGACAGTGTGTGCATGAAAGAATGCCTGCCTGTATGACAGTGTGTATGTAAGAGTGCCTGCATGTATGGCAGTGTGTGTATGTAAGAGTGCCTGCCTGTATGACAGTGTGTGTATGTAAGAGTGCCTGCATGTATGACAGTGTGTGTATGTCAGAGTGCCTGCATGTATTACAGTGTGTGTATGTAAGAGTGCCTGCCTGTATGACAGTGTGTGTATGTAAGAGTGCCTGCATGTATGACAGTGTGTGTATGTCAGAGTGCCTGCATGTATTACAGTGTGTGTATATAAGAGTGCCTGCATGTATTACAGTGTGTGTATATAATAGTGCCTGCATGTATGACAGTGTGAGTATGTAAGAGTGCCTGCATGTATGACAGTGTCTATATGTAAGAGTGCCTGCCTGTATGACAGTGTCTATATGTAATAGTGCTGCATGTATGACAGTGTGTGTATGTAATAGTGCTGCATGTATGACAGTGTGTGTATGTAAGAGAGCCTGCATGTATGACAGTGTGTGTATGTAAGAGAGCCTGCATGTATGACAGTATGTGTATGTAAGAGTGCCTGCATGTCTGACAGTGTGTGTATGAAAGAGTGCTGCATGTATGACAGTGTGTGTATGTAAGAGTGCCTGCATGTATAACAGTGTGTGTATAAAAGAGTGCCTGCCTGTATGACAGTGTGTGTATGAAAGAGTGCTGCATGTATGACAGTGTGTGTATGCAAGAGTGCTGCATGTATGACAGTGTGTGCATGAAAGAATGCCTGCCTGTATGACAGTGTGTGTATGTAACAGTGCCTGCATGTATGACAGTGTGTGTATGTAAGAGTGCCTGCATGTATGACAGTGTGTGTATGTAACAGTGCCTGCCTGTATGACAGTGTGTGTATGAAAGAGTGCCTGCATGTATGACAGTGTGTGTATGCAAGAGTGCTGCATGTTTGACAGTCTCTATATGTAAGAGTGCCTGCATGTATGACAGTGTCTATATGCAAGAGTGCTGCATGTATGACAGTGTGTGCATGAAAGAATGCCTGCCTGTATGACAGTGTGTATGTAAGAGTGCCTGCATGTATGACAGTGTGTGTATGTAAGAGTGCCTGCATGTATGACAGTGTGTGTATGTAAGAGTGCCTGCCTGTATGACAGTGTGTATGTAAGAGTGCCTGCATGTATGACAGTGTGTGTATGTAACAGTGCCTGCCTGTATGACAGTGTGTGTATGAAAGAGTGCCTGCATGTATGACAGTGTGTGTATGCAAGAGTGCTGCATATTTGACAGTGTCTATATGTAAGAGTGCCTGCATGTATGACAGTGTCTATATGCAAGAGTGCTGCATGTATGACAGTGTGTGCATGAAAGAATGCCTGCCTGTATGACAGTGTGTATGTAAGAGTGCCTGCATGTATGGCAGTGTGTGTATGTAAGAGTGCCTGCCTGTATGACAGTGTGTGTATGTAAGAGTGCCTGCATGTATGACAGTGTGTGTATGTCAGAGTGCCTGCATGTATTACAGTGTGTGTATGTAAGAGTGCCTGCCTGTATGACAGTGTGTGTATGTAAGAGTGCCTGCATGTATGACAGTGTGTGTATGTCAGAGTGCCTGCATGTATTACAGTGTGTGTATGTAAGAGTGCCTGCCTGTATGACAGTGTGTGTATGTAAGAGTGCCTGCCTGTATGACAGTGTGTGTATGTAAGAGTGCTGCCTGTATGACAGTGTGTGTATGTAAGGGTGTCTGCATGTATTACAGTGTATATATGTAAGAGTGCCTGCATGTATGACAGTGTGTGTATGTAAGAGTGCCTGCATGTATTACAGTGTGTGTATATAATAGTGCCTGCATGTATGACAGTGTGAGTATGTAAGAGTGCCTGCATGTATGACAGTGTGTGTATGTAAGAGTGCTGCATGTATGACAATGTGTGTATGTAAGAGTGCCTGCATGTATGACAGTGTGTGTATGTAAGAGTGCCTGCATGTATTACAGTGTATATATGTAAGAGTGCCTGCATGTATGACAGTGTGAGTATGTAAGAGTGCCTGCATGTATGACAGTGTGTGTATGTAAGAGTGCTGCATGTATGACAATGTGTGTATGTAAGAGTGCCTGCATGTATTACAGTGTGTGTATATAAGAGTGCCTGCATGTATTACAGTGTGTGTATATAATAGTGCCTGCATGTATGACAGTGTGAGTATGTAAGAGTGCCTGCATGTATGACAGTGTCTATATGTAAGAGTGCCTGCCTGTATGACAGTGTATGTATGTAATAGTGCTGCATGTATGACAGTGTGTGTATGTAAGAGAGCCTGCATGTATGACAGTGTGTGTATGTAAGAGAGCCTGCATGTATGACAGTATGTGTATGTAAGAGTGCCTGCATGTCTGACAGTGTGTGTATGAAAGAGTGCTGCATGTATGACAGTGTGTGTATGTAAGAGTGCCTGCATGTATAACAGTGTGTGTATGAAAGAGTGCCTGCCTGTATGACAGTGTGTGTATGAAAGAGTGCTGCATGTATGACAGTGTGTGTATGCAAGAGTGCTGCATGTATGACAGTGTGTGCATGAAAGAATGCCTGCCTGTATGACAGTGTGTGTATGTAACAGTGCCTGCATGTATGACAGTGTGTGTATGTAAGAGTGCCTGCATGTATGACAGTGTGTGTATGTAACAGTGCCTGCCTGTATGACAGTGTGTGTATGAAAGAGTGCCTGCATGTATGACAGTGTGTGTATGCAAGAGTGCTGCATGTTTGACAGTCTCTATATGTAAGAGTGCCTGCATGTATGACAGTGTCTATATGCAAGAGTGCTGCATGTATGACAGTGTGTGCATGAAAGAATGCCTGCCTGTATGACAGTGTGTATGTAAGAGTGCCTGCATGTATGACAGTGTGTGTATGTAAGAGTGCCTGCATGTATGACAGTGTGTGTATGTAAGAGTGCCTGCATGTATGACAGTGTGTATGTAAGAGTGCCTGCATGTATGACAGTGTGTGTATGTAACAGTGCCTGCCTGTATGACAGTGTGTGTATGAAAGAGTGCCTGCATGTATGACAGTGTGTGTATGCAAGAGTGCTGCATATTTGACAGTGTCTATATGTAAGAGTGCCTGCATGTATGACAGTGTCTATATGCAAGAGTGCTGCATGTATGACAGTGTGTGCATGAAAGAATGCCTGCCTGTATGACAGTGTGTATGTAAGAGTGCCTGCATGTATGGCAGTGTGTGTATGTAAGAGTGCCTGCCTGTATGACAGTGTGTGTATGTAAGAGTGCCTGCATGTATGACAGTGTGTGTATGTCAGAGTGCCTGCATGTATTACAGTGTGTGTATGTAAGAGTGCCTGCCTGTATGACAGTGTGTGTATGTAAGAGTGCCTGCATGTATGACAGTGTGTGTATGTCAGAGTGCCTGCATGTATTACAGTGTGTGTATGTAAGAGTGCCTGCCTGTATGACAGTGTGTGTATGTAAGAGTGCCTGCCTGTATGACAGTGTGTGTATGTAAGAGTGCTGCATGTATGACAATGTGTGTATGTAAGAGTGCCTGCATGTATGACAGTGTGTGTATGTAAGAGTGCCTGCATGTATTACAGTGTATATATG
Source organism: Bufo gargarizans (assembly GCF_014858855.1). NCBI lineage: Eukaryota > Metazoa > Chordata > Amphibia > Anura > Bufonidae > Bufo > Bufo gargarizans. The sequence continues at coordinate 22,424,951 of NC_058084.1, read as the reverse complement.
TAAGAGTGCCTGCATGTATGACAGTGTGTGTATGTAAGAGTGCCTGCATGTATGACAGTGTGTGCATATAAGAGTGCTGCATGTATGACAGTGTGTGTATGTAACAGTGCCTGAATGTATGACAGTGTGTGTATGTAAGAGTGCCTGCATGTATGACAGTGTGTGTATGTAAGGGTGCTGCATGTATGACAGTGTGTGTATGTAAGAGTGCTGCATGTATAACAGTGTGTGTATGTAAGAATGCTGCATGTATGACAGTGTGTGTATGTAAGAGTGCTGCATGTATAACAGTGTGTGTATGTAAGAGTGCTGCATGTATGACAGTGTGTGTATGTAAGAGTGCTGCATGTATAACAGTGTGTGTATGTAAGAGTGCTGCATGTATGACAGTGTGTGTATGTAAGAGTGCCTGCCTGTATGACAGTGTGTGTATGTAAGAGTGCTGCCTGTATGACAGTGTGTGTATGTGAGAGTGCCTGCATGTATAACAGTGTGTGTACGTAAGAGTGCATGCATGTATGACAGTGTGTGTATGTGAGAGTGCCTGCATGTATAACAGTGTGTGTATGTAAGAGTGCTGCATGTATAACAGTGTGTGTATGTAAAAGTGCTGCATGTATGACAGTGTGTGTATGTAAGAGTGCCTGCATGTATGACAGTGTGTGTATGTAAGAGTGCTGCATGTTTGACAGTGTGTGTATGTAAGAGTGCTGCATGTATAACAGTGTGTGTATGTAACAGTGCCTGCATGTATGACAGTGTGTGTATGTAACAGTGCCTGCATGTATGACAGTGTGTGTATGTAACAGTGCCTGCATGTATGACAGTGTGTATGTAACAGTGCCTGCATGTATGACAGTGTGTGTATGTAAGAGTGCTGCATGTATGACAGTGTGTGTATGTAAGAGTGCTGCATGTATGACAGTGTGTGTATGTAACAGTGCCTGCATGTATGACAGTGTGTATGTAACAGTGCCTGCATGTATGACAGTGTGTGTATGTAAGAGTGCCTGCATGTATGACAGTGTGTGTATGTAAGAGAGCCTGCATATATGACAGTGTGTGTATGTAAGAGAGCCTGCATATATGACAGTGTGTGTATGTAAGAGTGCTGCATGTATGACAGTGTGTGTATGTAACAGTGCCTGCATGTATGACAGTGTGTATGTAAGAGTGCCTGCATGTATGACAGTGTGTATGTAAGAGAGCCTGCATATATGACAGTGTGTGTATGTAAGAGTGCTGCATGTATGACAGTGTGTGTATGTAAGAGTGCTGCATGTATGACAGTGTGTGTATGTAACAGTGCCTGCATGTATGACAGTGTGTATGTAACAGTGCCTGCATGTATGACAGTGTGTGTATGTAAGAGTGCCTGCATGTATGACAGTGTGTGTATGTAAGAGAGCCTGCATATATGACAGTGTGTGTATGTAAGAGAGCCTGCATATATGACAGTGTGTGTATGTAAGAGTGCTGCATGTATGACAGTGTGTGTATGTAACAGTGCCTGCATGTATGACAGTGTGTATGTAACAGTGCCTGCATGTATGACAGTGTGTGTATGTAAGAGTTCCTGCATGTATGACAGTGTGTATGTAAGAGTGCCTGCATGTATGACAGTGTGTGTATGTAAGAGTGCTGCATGTATGAGTGTGTGTATGTAAGAGTGCTGCATGTAGTGAAGGTATGTGTAGGAGTATGTGAAGTTCTGTTGCTGTATCTAAGTACTGAGCTTGAAGGGGGGCCTAAGTTCACATTTTTGAGGCCAAACTACAGGAATGCTGTTAAAAAAGAAATGAAAAAAAAAAAATTAAACTCACCATCCTGATCACTCTTTGATCCAGCACCAATACCCTGTTCTCTCCGCCGGGCTGCAGCTGGGACATAATGTTTTGGCTGCCGCGGTAAAATGCCTGTGTACCGCACCTGACTGCTGTAACCAATCAGTGATCTCAGTGGTGTACCGCACCAATACCGCACCTACTGCTGTAACCAATCAGTGATCTCAGTGGTTACAGCACCAAGGCCAGTGATGAGCTGCAGCGTTATGTGCTATTACACTACAGCCTCCTATGTAAAGGATTAGTTTAATGTTGATGCAAAATGTAAAACCCCTTTTAGTGTCAATATTTGCATAAAACTATACGGTGGGCCCCTAGAATGACATCTACGGGCGGGCCCTAGTGATGAGCGGCATAGGCAATATATGGCATCATTTTTCACATAATATTCGCAATAAGTTGGCGAATTCTAGAATTTCAGTCATTCTTAAGTAGGGATGAGCGAACCCGAACTGTATAGTTCGGGTTCGTACCGAATTTTGGGGTGTCTGTGACACGGACCCGAACCCGGACATTTTCGGGTTCGGGTTCGGTGTTCGTCGCTTTCTTGGCGCTTTTTGAAAGGCTGCAAAGCAGCAAATCAACAAGCGTCATACTACTTGCCCCAAGAGGCCGTCACAGCCATGCCTACTATTGGCATGGCTGTGATTGGCCAGAGCACCATGTGACCCAGCCTCTATTTAAGCTGGAGTCACATAGCGCCGCCCGTCACTCTGCTCTGATCAGCGTAGGGAGAGGTTGCAGCCGCGACGTTAGGGCGAGATTAGGCAGTGATTAACTCCTCCTAAAGACTCCATCCAGTGATCGATCTGCAGCTGTGGATGATTGAACTGCTGCTATTCAATTGCTCACTGTTTTTAGGCTGCCCAGAGCGTTTTTCAGTCACTTTTTTCTGGGGTGATCGGCGGCCATTTTGTGTCTTGTGGTGCGCCAGCACAAGCTGCCACCAAGTGCATTTAACCCTCAATGGTGTGGTTGTTTTTTGGCTAAAGCCTACATCAGGGTCAAGCCGTCACACCAAGTGCATTTAACCAGCAATAGTGTGGTTATTTTTTGGCCATATCCCAGTCTAATTCTGTCAGTAAATCCATACCGGTCACCCAGCGCCTAAATACTAGGCCTCAAATTTATATCCTGCTAAATCTGTCGTTACTGCTGTGCCTGTATTAGTGTAATACGGTACCTAAATAGATAGCCAGATAGTGTTAGGTGTCTGTAAAAAAATGCCTGAATTTGAATTCAATACATTGGGCCAAATAATATTTTTGTTGTTGTGGTGAACGATAACAATGAGGAAAACATCTAGTAAAGGACGCGGACGCGGACATGGTCGTGGTGGTGTTAGTGGACCCTCTGGTGCTGGGAGAGGACGTGGCCGCTCTGCCACAGCCACACGTCCTAGTGAACCAACTACCTCAGGTCCCAGTAGCCGCCATAATTTACAGCGATATTTGGTGGGACCCAATGCCGTTCTAAGGATGGTAAGGCCTGAGCAGGTACAGGCATTAGTCAATTGGGTGGCCGACAGTGGATCCAGCACGTTCACATTATCTCCCACCCAGTCTTCTGTAGAAAGTGCACAGATGGCGCCTGAAAACCAACCCCATCAGTCTGTCACATCACCCCCATGCATACCAGGGAAACTGTCTGAGCCTCAAGTTATGCAGCAGTCTCTTATGCTGTTTGAAGACTCCGCTGGCAGGGTTTCCCAAGGGCATCCACCTAGCCCTTCCCCAGCGGTGGAAGACATAGTGTGCAGACTGAACAGGAGGTCAGGGACCAAGACTGGGTGGAAGACGATGCAGGGGATGATGAGGTCCTAGACCCCACATGGAATGAAGGTCGTGCCACTGACTTTCACAGTTCGGAGGAAGAGGCAGTGGTGAGACCGAGCCAACAGCCTAGCAAAAGAGGGAGCAGTGGGCAAAAGCAGAACACCCGCCGCCAAGAGACTCCGCCTGCTACTGACTGCCGCCATCTGGGACCGAGCCCCCCAAAGGCAGCTTCAAGGAGTTCCCTGGCATGGCACTTCTTCAAACAATGTGCTGACAACAAGACCCGAGTGGTTTGCACGCTGTGCCATCAGAGCCTGAAGCGAGGCATTAACGTTCTGAACCTTAGCACAACCTGCATGACCAGGCACCTGCATGCAAAGCATGAACTGCAGTGGAGTAAACACCTTAAAAACAAGGAAGTCACTCAGGCCCCCCCTGTTACCTCTTCTGCTGCTGCCGCCTCGGCCTCTTCTGCTGCTGCCGCCGCCTCAGCCTCTTCCTCCGCCTCTGGAGGAACGTTGGCACCTGCCGCCCAGCAAACAGGGGATGTACCACCAACACCACCACCTCCGTCACCAAGCATCTCAACCATGTCACACGCCAGCATTCAGCTCTCCATCTCACAAACATTTGAGAGAAAGCGTAAATTCCCACCTAGCCACCCTCGATCCCTGGCCCTGAATGCCAGCATTTCTAAACTACTGGCCTATGAAATGCTGTCATTTAGGCTGGTGGACACAGACAGCTTCAAACAGCTCATGTCGCTTGCTGTCCCACAGTATGTTGTTCCCAGCCGGCACTACTTCTCCAAGAGAGCCGTGCCTTCCCTGCACAACCAAGTATCCGATAAAATCAAGTGTGCACTGTGCAACGCCATCTGTGGCAAGGTCCACCTAACCACAGATACGTGGACCAGTAAGCACGGCCAGGGACTCTATATCTCCCTAACTGCACACTGGGTAAATGTAGTGGCAGCTGGGCCCCAGGCGGTGAGAGCTGTTTGGCGCACGTCCTTCCGCCGCCAAGGATCGCAGGGCAACATGCTTTGCCTCCTGTTGCCTTCTCCTACTCGGCTTCCTCCTCCTCTTCTTCTACCTGCTCATCCAGTCAGCCACACACCTTCACCACCAACTTCAGCACAGCCCGGGGTAAACGTCAGCAGGCCATTCTGAAACTCATATGTTTGGGGGACAGGCCCCACACCGCACAGGAGTTGTGGCGGGGTATAGAACAACAGACCGACGAGTGGTTGCTGACGGTGAGCCTCAAGCCTGGCCTGGTGGTGTGTGATAATGGGCGAAATCTCGTTGCAGCTCTGGGACTAGCCGGTTTGACGCACATCCCTTTGCTTGGCGCATGTGCTGAATTTGGTGGTGCAGAAGTTCATTCACAACTACCCCGACATGTTAGAGCTGCTGCATAAAGTGCGGGCCGTCTGTTTGCGCTTCCGGCGTTCACATCCTGCCGCTGCTCGCCTGTCTGCGCTACAGCGTAACTTCGGCCTTTCCGCTCACCGACTCATATGCGACGTGCACACCAGGTGGAACTCCACCTTGCACATGCTGGACAGACTGTGCGAGCAGCAGCAGGCCATAGTGGAGTTTCAGCTGCAGCACGCACGGGTCAGTCGCACTACGGAACAGCACCACTTCACCACCAATGACTGGGCCTCCATGCGAGACCTGTGTGCCCTGTTGCGCTGTTTCGAGTACTCCACCAACATGGCCAGTGGCGATGACGCCGTTATCAGCGTTACAATAACACTTCTATGTCTCCTTGAGAAAACACTTAGGGCGATGATGGAAGAGGAGGTGGCCCAGGAGGAGGAGGAGGAGGAGGAGGAGGAAGAGGGGTCATTTTTAGCACTTTCAGGCCAGTCTCTTCGAAGTGACTCAGAGGGAGGTTTTTTGCAACAGCAGAGGCCAGGTACAAATGTGGCCAGCCCGGGCCCACTACTGGAGGATGAGGAGGACGAGGATGAGGTGGAGGAGGATGAGGATGAAGCATGGTCACAGCGGGGTGGCACCCAACGCAGCTCGGGCCCATCACTGGTGCGTGGCTGGGGGGAAAGGCAGGACGATGACGATACGCCTCCCACAGAGGACAGCTTGTCCTTACCTCTGGGCAGCCTGGCACACATGAGCGACTACATGCTGCAGTGCCTGCGCAACGACAGCAGAGTTGCCCACATTTTAACTTGTGCGGACTACTGGGTTGCCACCCTGCCGGATCCACGCTACAAAGACAATGTGCCCACCTTACTTCCTTCACTGGAGCGTGATAGGAAGATGCGCGAGTACAAGCGCACGTTGGTAGACGCGCTACTGAGAGCATTCCCGAATGTCACAGGGGAACAAGTGGAAGCCCAAGGGCAAGGCAGAGGAGGAGCAAGAGGTCGCCAAGGCAGCTGTGTCACGGCCAGCTCCTCTGAGGGCAGGGTTAGCATGGCAGAGATGTGGAAAAGTTTTGTCAACACGCCACAGCTAACTGCACCACCACCTGATACGCAACGTGTTAGCAGGAGGCAACATTTCACTAACATGGTGGAACAGTACGTGTGCACACCCCTCCACGTACTGACTGATGGTTCGGCCCCATTCAACTTCTGGGTCTCTAAATTGTCCACGTGGCCAGAGCAAGCCTTTTATGCCTTGGAGGTGCTGGCCTGCCCGGCGGCCAGCGTTTTGTCTGAACGTGTATTCAGCACGGCAGGGGGCGTCATTACAGACAAACGCAGCCGCCTGTCTACAGGACAAGCTGACGTTCATAAAAATGAACCAGGCATGGATCCCACAGGACCTGTCTGTCCCTTGTCCAGATTAGATTCTCTGTTACGGGACCTCTCTCCTCTGCCTGGGTGCCTGGGCCTAAATATATGACAATGGACTGTTGCAGTGGTGGCTGACGTGAAGCCTGATTCTCTGCTATGACATGCAGACTGATTCTCTGCTGACATGAAGCCAGATCCTCTGTTACGGGACCTCTCTCCTCTGCCTGGGTGCTGGGCCTAAATATATGACAATGGACTGTTGCAGTGGTGGCTGACGTGAAGCCTGATTCTCTTCTATGACATGCAGACTGATTCTCTGCTGACATGAAGCCAGATCCTCTGTTACGGGACCTCTCTCCTCTGCCTGGGTACCTGGGCCTAAATATATGCCAATGGACTGTTGCAGTGGTGGCTGACGTGAAGCCTGATTCTCTACTATGGGACCTCTCTCCAATTGATATTGGTTAATTTTTATTTATTTTATTTTTATTTTTATTCATTTCCCTATCCACATTTGTTTGCAGGGGATTTACCTACATGTTGCTGCCTTTTGCATCCTTCTAGCTCTTTCCTGGGCTGTTTTACAGCCTTTTTAGTGCCGAAAAGTTCGGGTCCCTATTGACTTCAATGGGGTTCGGGTTCGGGACGAAGTTCGGATCGGGTTCGGATACCGTACCCGAACATTTCCGGGAAGTTCGGCCGTACTTCTCGAACCCGAACATCCAGATGTCCGCTCAACTCTATTCTTAAGTCATTATTTTCGCAATCGGGCAAATCGGAACTAATGATGTGCATATTTTTTGCACAATACATGCAACTTCACATTTTGTCAGGTCTGAGTAGATATTACTGATTGATGCACTAAGTATTGTTGTGACATCACCGCACTATGTCTGTAGCATGTACACTCACCTAAAGAATTATTAGGAACACCTGTTCTATTTCTCATTAATGCGATTATCTAGTCAACCAATCACATGGCAGTTGCTTCAATGCATATAGGGTTGTGGTCCTGGTCAAGACAATCTCCTGAACTCCAAACTGAATGTCAGAATGGGAAAGAAAGGTGGGCTACAACAGCAGAAGTCCCCACCGGGTACCACTCATCTCCACTACAAATAGGATAAAGAGGCTACAATTTGCATGAGCTCACCAAAATTGGACTGTTGAAGACTGGAAAAATGTTGCCTGGTCTAATGAGTCTCGATTTCTGTTGAGACATTTAAATGGTAGAGTCCGAATTTGGTGTAAACAGAATGAGAACATGTATCCATCATGCCTTGTTACCACTGTGCAGGCTGGTGGTGGTGGTGTAATGGTGTGGGGATGTTTTCTGGGCACACTTTAGGCCCCTTAGTGCCAATTGGCCATCGTTTAAATGCCACGGGCTACCTGAGCATTGTTTCTGACCATGTCCATCCCTTCATGACCACCATGTACCCATCCTCTGATGGCTACTTCCAGCAGGATAATGCACCATGTCACAAAGCTCGAATCATTTTAAATTTGTTTCTTGAACATGACAATGAGTTCACTGTACTAAAATGGCCCCACAGTCACCAGATCTCAACCCAATAGAGCATCTTTGGGATGTGGTGGAACGGGATCTTCGTGCCCTGGATGTGCATCCCTCAAATCTCCATCAACTGCAAGATGCTATCCTATCAATATGGGCCAACATTTCTAAAGAATGCTATCAGCACCTTGTTGTATCAATGCCAGGTAGAATTAAGGCAGTTCTGAAGGCAAAAGAGGGTCCAACACCGTATTAGTTTGGTGTTCCTAATAATTCTTTAGGTGAGTGTATATGAGCTAACTAACTAACTAATGTAATTGGATAAGGAATAGGATCCAGATGAAAGCACAGAGCACGGCAATGTCACTGCTCTCTCTCTTAGAACTGCACAAAAAACAGCGGAAAGTGGCTGCTGGGGAGGTTCTTATATAGTAAGGGTTAGGCAACTTTCCTATTGGTTGCTAGGGATGTTGCTAGGCTCAGACAAAGATTTCGAAGCCTTCTCATTGGCCCACAAGCAAGAAGCAGTGAGGGTACTGATGGAAAAAAAAATCTAGAATATTCGCAATTACGAATATATAGCACTACATTCTACATCTTAACGAATTCTTGAAGTGCCGATATTCGCAATAAAAATTTGCAATTAGAATATTTGCAATCAACACTAGTGCGCCCCTAGAGTCACTTCTACTGGGGGGCCCTTGGCTCCCCAGTTTGACACTGGACTGTGGGACCAAATATCTTAGGATGCTTCAAAACTAAGCCAATGGACCCAAAATTCAAGACACTGGAACAAAATGCACAGAGCTATCACTAAATGTCTGAGAAGGTTCTCATTTATCCAGGTCATGGTATATCTGTAAAGAAAAAGTCAAGGCAACTGGACTTACTGTAGATTTCTTGAAAACGTTTCACTCGTTCTTCCAACGAGCTTTCTCAGTTCTGAATGACTGTACAAGAATTCTGGGAATAAATATGTAACTGAATCAACATCTGGTAATTATACCTAGCATGGGGTCAGAGGTCATTATACCCAGCATGGGGTCAGAGGTCATTATACCCAGCATGGGGTCAGAGTTCACTCAAAAGGATTTTTATTAAACATCACATCCCTGTTTGCTTTAAACCCAGCAACACACTGAGGCAACAACTGGTTCACCCCAAAGACCCAACACTTAAACACAAGATGGACAACATTGTGTACGCAGTCCAGTGCAATGAGGAATGCTCAGAACTGTATATCGGCAAAACAAAACAACAACTACATCAGCGTATGGCTCAGCATAGAAGAGCCAAAACCTCTGGTCAAGATTCAGCCGTGTACTTACATCTAAAAGGAGCAGGTCACCACTTTGAAGACAGTCAAGTACGTGTTTTGGATAAAGGAGGATTTAGGCTCCTGTCACCCAGGCACAGCAGGGGTTCATTCACGGCAAAAGGGGGTTCATGTCACCCAGCAATACAACAGACGATTTTAAGATATTTAGGCCCCTGTCACCCAGGCACAGCAGGGGTTTGTATACTCCAAAAACAGCAAAATGTCACCCGACAATTGAAAATAAGAATTTTTTCAATTTTGGGCACTAAAATTGGCACTTTTTTATATTAAAATGGCTCTGAAATAGTCCTTGAAAAGGCTAGAGGGATGTAAAAGGTAGTAAAATGTGCTTAAGAGCATGGCAACTGCTCTGCAAACACATGTGGATAGGGAAATGACTTAAAATGAAATAAAATAACTAAAAATTGCAAATTATTAACCTGCAACTCAGAGAAGGAGGTGGATATGGAGTTGGAGGTTGAGGAGGCAGTGAATGTGGTGTTGTAGATGGAGGCAGCAATGGAGGAGGAGGAGGAGGAGGTAGCCAACAATGTTTTTTTTAATTTTTTATTGGGGTAGGTAGCCCCCAAAATATTGGGACAAATAAAAAAATATAAAACAAAGAATCGTTGACTTGAGTGCAAGAATGTATGTTTGATGGTGGTATAAATGTCTATTCTGCACAAGGTACAGACAAGTCCTGAGGGATCCATGCCTGCTTCATTTTAATGAACGTGAGCTCGTCCACGTTGGCTGTGGACATGAGGCTGCGTCTGTCTGTAATGACGCCTCCTGCCGTGCTAAATACACGTTCAGAGAGTACACTGGCTGCAGGGCAGGCCAGCACCTCCAAGGCATACAGGGCAAGCTCTGGCCATGTGGACAACCAGTATAGTCAGCACACGTTAAAACGTGGGCTACTCTGCAGTCGTTGCGCAGGCACTGCAGCATGTAGTCGCTCATGAGTGCCAGGCTGCCCAGAGGTAAGGACAAGCTATCCTCTGTGGGAGGTGTATCGTCTGCGTCCTCCGTATCCCCCCAGCCACGCACCAGTGATGGGCCCGAGCTGCGTTGGATGCCACCCCGCTGTCAACATGCTTCATCCCCATCTTCCTCCTCCTCATCCTCGGCCTCTAGTAGTGGGCCCGGGCTGGCCAAATTTGTACCTGGCCTCTGCTGTTGCAAAAATCCTCTTTCTGAGCCACTTCTAAAAGACTGGCCTAAAAGTGTTAGAGATGACCCTTCTTCCTCCTCCTCGTCCTGGGCCACATCCTCTTCCATCATCGCCCTAAGTGTTTTCTCAAGGAGACAAAGAAGTGGTATTGTAACGCTGATAACGGTGTCATCGCCACTGGCCATGTTGGTGGAGTACTCGAAACAGCGCAACAGGGCACACAGGTCTCACATGGAGGCCCAGTCATTGGTGGTAAAGTGGTGCTGTTCCGTAGTGCGACTCACCCGTGCGTGCTGCAGCTGAAACTCCACTATGGCCTGCTGCTGCTCGCACAGTCTCTCCAGCATGTGCAAGGTGGAGTTTTACCTGGTGGGCACGCCGCATATGAGGCGGTGAGCTGGAAGGCCGAAGTTACGCTGTAGAGCAGACAGCCGAGTGGCAGCAGGATGTGAATGCCGGAAACGCACACAGATGGCCCGCACTTTATGCAGCAGCTCTGACATGTCAGGGTATTTGTGGATGAATTTCTGCACCACCAAATTCAGCACATGCGCCAGGCAAGTCCCAGAACTGCAACGAGATTTCGCCCATTATCACACACCACCAGGCCGGGCTTGAGGCTCACCGGCAGCAACCACTCGTCGGTCTGTTGTTCTATACCCCGCCACAACTGCTGCGCGGTGTGGTGCCTGTCCCCCAAACACATTAGTTTCAGAACGGCCTGCTGACGTTTACCCCGGGCTGTGCTGAAGTTGGTGGTGAAGGTCTGTTGCTGACCGGATGAGGAGGTGGTAGGTAGAAGAAGAGGAGGAAGCCAAGTAGGAAGAGGAGGCAACAGGAGGCAAAGAATGATGCCCTGCGATCCTTGGTGGCGGAAGGACGTGCGCCAAACAGCTCTCCGCCTGAGGCCCAGCCGCCACTACATTTACCCGGTGTGCAGTTAGGGAGATATAGCATCCCTGGCCGTGCTTACTGGTCCATGTATCTGTGGTTAGGTGGACCTTGCCACGGATGGCGTTGCGCAGTGCACACTTGATTATATCCGATACTTGGTTGTGCAGGGGGGGCACGGCTCTCCTGGAGAAGTAGTGGGGGCTGGGAACGACGTACTGTGGGATAGCAAGCGACATGAGCTGTTTGAATCTGTCCGTCTCTACCAGCCTGAATGACAGCATTTCAAAGGCCAGCAGTTTAGAAATGGGTGGCTAGGTGGGAATTTACGCTTTCTGATTTTCATTTTGTCCCCCACTTGGTTGTGCAGGGAAGGGATGGCATACCTGGAAAAGTAGTGGCGGCTGAGCACAACGTACTAAGCACGCCAGGGCTCGCGGGTGGGTAGGGGGGTACTTCCTCTTCCGCTCCAGTGTTTAGGAGATGGAGAGCTGAACGCTTCCGTGTGACATGGTGGAGATGCTTGGTGACGGAGGTGGTGTTGTTGGTGGCACATCCTCTGTTTGCTGGGCGGCAGGTGCCAACATTCCTCCAGAGGCGGAGGAAGAGGCCGAGGCAGCAGCAGAAGAGGGAGCAGGAGGGGCCTGAGCCCTTTATTGGTTTTGAAGGTGCTTACTCCACTGCAGCCCGTGTCTCGCATGTAGATACCTGGTCATGCAGGTTGTGCTAAGGTTCAGAACGTTAATGCCTCGCTTCAGGCTCTGATGGCACAGCATGCAAACCACTCGGGTCTTGTCGTCAGCACATTGTGTGAAGAAGTGCCATGCCAGGGAACTCCTTGAAGCTGCTTTTGGTGTGCTCGGTCCCTGGTTACGGTGGCCAGTAGCAGGCAAACTGTTTTTTTGCTCTGCTTTTGCACCCTACTCTCGCTTTTGCTACGCTGTTGCCTCGGTCTCACCACTGCCTCTTCCTCCGAACTCTGAAAGTCAGTGGCACGACCTTCATTCCATATGGGTCTAGGACCTCCTCGTCCCCTGCATCGTCTTCCACCCAGTCTTCCTCCCTGACCTCTTTTTCGGTCTGCACACTGCAGAAAGACGCAGCAGTTGGCCCCTGTGTTTCGTAATCATCAGAGACGTGCTGAGGTGGTATTCCCATGTCCTCATCAGGAAACATAAGTGGCTGTGCGTCAGTGCATTCTATGTCTTCCACCCCTGGGGAAGGGCTAGGTGGATGCCCTTGGGAAACCCTGCCAGCAGAGTCTTCAAACAGCATAAGAGACTGTTGCATGACTTGCGGCTCAGACAGGTTCCCCGATATGCACGTGGGTGATGTGACAGACAGATGGGCATGGGTTTCAGGCGCCACCTGTGTGCTTTCTGCAGAAGACTGGCTGGGAGATAATGTGAATTGTGCTGGATCCACTGTCGGCCACCCAATTGACTAGCATCTGTACTTGCTCAGGCCTTACCATCTTTAGAATGGCATTAGGCCCAACCAAATATCGCTGTAGATTCTGGCGGCTACTGGGACCTGAGGTAGTAGGTTCAGTAGGACATGTAGCTGTGGCAGAACGGCCACGTCCTCTCCCTGCAACAGAGGCTCCAACAACACCACCACCATGACCACGTCCCTTATTAGATGTTTCACTTGTAAGACATTGCAACTGCCTCAAACAAGATTATCGAGAAACAGACGAGATCTCATTTGCTCGTAACAGACGTCTCTTTGTATAACAGGTGAGCACTGCAGCCAATCGCCTGTCTCAGTGGTAAACGACTGACTGCAGTGATTGGCTGCAGCTGTAACATGTGATATCAGGACACATCACTGCTGTAGTCAGCAAAACAAAGCTTGACATGGAAGGAAGAGCTGAGGTGCTGGAATGGAGGGGGTCCAGGGAGGTCCATGCTTTTTAAGGTTCTGCTGGTAGACGACCGTTTGAACTTTCTGACAAAAGCTTATGTGGGCTCCTGATACATATGACTGTATGTAGAAACAAGTTTTCCGACATTTTATAGTCTGAACCTAAGGCCTCATGCACACGACCATTGTTTCATTCCGTGTCCGTTGTTCCGCTTTTCGTGATTTTCTGCGGTCCTATTGACTTTCAATGGGTCAGTTGAAAACTCAGCTAATGCACCGTTTGTCATCCGCGTCCGCGATCCGTGGTTCCAGTCCGTCAAAAAAATATAACATGTCCTATTTCTTTCAAGGAAAGCGGTTTGCGGACCCATTCAAGTCAATGGGACCGTGAAAAAATGCAGAGGCACACAAGATTGTCATCCGCGTCCACGTCCGTTTTTTTCCTATCATTTGCATGGCAAACTTGACTTAGACTTTTTTTTACTTTCCTTCATGTCTGATGATCCTCCAAAAATAAAGGAAGACACATGTAAACAAAAACGGAAACGGATCACGGAACAATGGAACCCCATTTTGCGGGAACGGAACACAACAACGGTCGTGTGCATGAGGCCTAATGCTGTTGTTTTTTGACTTTGTGACACTGACCCCGATAGTCGACAATCCACACTACATGTAAGTGAGAAGTCAAGGAGTGATGGGAAGAAGCTGGTGTGAGCTCTGCTTGTTCAGATGCTGTGTAGATACAGGAGTCCCGCATGAATTCAGCACATGGATTAATAATTTTATTATAGTAAGAATAATTATAAGCCTTCTGTCTACTTTGCCTTCTGCTGGACAAGTCTAGAACATGTTTACCCAGATCACCATGGATCCTCTTAGCCTAGCGGCCCTGGTATCTGAGACTGACACCGGTCCTGAAGAAGAGCACATCTAATCTGTTACTTATACCATAATAAAGAGATTCCAGTATAATAATTACACACCTGACTGGATGTTCTTTGCTTCTTCAGGTGGAACATGAGGTGGATGCAGATTTCTGTGACTTCAGTCTACTTGGGACCCTGGTAGGACTTTTAGCAGCGGGAATTGACACCACATCTTCCACCCTAAAATTCATGCTGATGCTAATAGCCCATTATCCAGATGTGCAAGGTATGGACATCACTGACACTGTGCTTACACCTTACTAACACGTCAGTGTTTTGGTCAGTGATCTCCATCAGTGATTGTGAGCCCAAACCAGGATTGGAGCCTCCATAGAGAAAAGGTATAAGGGAAAGATCTGCACCTGTTCTGTGCTTAGAGCCGCACCTGGTTTTGGCTCAGAATCACTGATGAAAATCACTGACCAAACACGGACTGTGTGAATAGGGCATTAGGCTGAATTCACATCGACATTTATTTTCCTGCTAATCTGTTTCATCCGAAAAAAAAATTCTTTTTGAAACATCAGTTGTGGTCCAGCTGTGTCACACCCCTCAGGTTATTTTTAATGAGATAAAAAGCCCCCAAAAAACTAGAACATGGCTTAAAGGCGCCTTCGTATTTTTTTTTACACTGAAGTCAATAAATGACAAATATGGAAGGGTTTCCGCTTGTGTTTTTTTCCATCTTTTTAGACAGAATAGAATAACCATAAAGTCATCAAGGATGTGAACTCAACCTTACTGCATGAACCAGATGAAAAAGTGCAGGCAGCGGCATAGCTAAAGGTTCATGGGCCCTGGTGCAAGAGTTCAGCTTGGGCCCCCCTTTCCTCAGTGCTTTGTAGCCAGGGGCAGGAAAGCACATAGGCTTCGTGCTGCCCGAGGAAAAAAATGAAATGCCACCCCCCCTGCCAAATTCTTGACCTAACCCCTTCCCTCCAGCCAGAGGTGTAACTTGACCAGCATTTTCTATAATACTGGTGTCTTCTTATGTGGCACAAGGTTCTTTGGGCCCCCTCAGGCTCCTGGGCCCGGTAGAGACTGCTACCTCTGTACCCCCTATATCTACGCCCCTGAGTGCAGGCTATAGGGGTGAAATGAATTCTATGAGAGGTGTATACACAGAGATTTCTGAGATAAACTGTCACTATTTAGAGTAGAAGACGGAATATGCTGCTGACTGCATGGGAGGGCAGTGTTGGAGTGTATCGGTGTGGTAGTCTTGGGAAAAGTGTCTGTACTCACAGTAGCAGCAGACCTGCTAAAGCAGTCCCAGTCTGAGGTGTAGGTGGAGGATATAAATCAGACGCTGACGCCAGGTCAGTGCCTGTTAATGTGCATAGTGTCTTGGCTCTTGTTTGTGCTTCTGGGCCTTGTGCCTGAACTCTATACCTGTTAGTTTACCCTCTGCACTGACCTGATTTTGACTGCAGCTTGTTTTATTACCCTTTATGGGTTCCTTTGACCATATATTAGGTGTGAGATCTGCAAATTCGCACCTGTTTTCTGTCACCTTACTCCATGGGCGCAACCTGGGTCCCTAGCAGCCAAGTCCATCTGGCCTTACGGCAAGCTTGTTTAAATAATTAGAGAGTCTTAGTCTCTGCTACCCAGAATGGTGTATGATTACAGGTAGCTGTTTTAGAGTTTGTTGGCTGTGGCTCCGGTTAGGGATCTCTGTAGATAACACTTCCCTTGTCTATAGCAAACGCAACCATTCTGTGCTTTTGTTGACAACTCACTGTTTGTGAAAAGACTGTTTCCCGATCCTGGATACTGTCCAATCACCATGTGTAACCATAGCTGTGCAGGCCCTTTAATAGTAACAGGTCCTTTAGTATGGCAGTGTTTTTTTCAGTGTTTTTTTTTATTTTTTAAACACAACTAGAATGTGCAAAAAATATTTGAGAACTTAAGATGGCTTACCCCCATGTGGCCATCCAAACCACTCCTCATATTATAAACCATTATTGGTTCTTACTACTCACCTGGATGATATACTCTTTGTCTCATAGCTAAAGTTCAGCAGGAGATAGACGAGGTCACCAAGTCCTTGCGTCCTCCAGAGCTCATGGACAAACCCCAGATGCCTTATACAAATGCTGTTATCCATGAGGTACAGAGAGTTCTTGACCTGGCTCCAACTGCACTTTTCCATGCCACCACTGAAGACGTCAAGTTCAAAGGTTACAGCATCCCAAAGGTACTGAGTATTTTCGGTATTACACAGAGGTGAATCTAATATAATTTGACACTGTTTTTATGTTTCTACATTCAGAGGCTGAAAACCTGTTTTAACCTAGTCCTGCTCACCCAGCTGAATTAAAATGCCACATAAACCTCAACTGTTTCAGGCAGTCCCACAGAGATAACTATAGCAGAAGTCTGCACGCTTGATGTCCAGTCAAAACGTATGGTTTAATGGCTATCCTCTACCCTGTGGATAGGGGATAACTAGAGATAACTAGAATAATGATTTAGCTTGTTTAAAACTAATAAAAACTAAAACGTTGTGAGTGCATATGTATTCACCTCCATTTGCTATGAAACTACTAAATAATGTCTGTTCCAACCAATTCATTTCAGAAGTCACATTAGTTGAATAAGGCCCCCCAGTTTACGAAGTGGCACGTGACCTGTCACATGATATGAGTAGAGATGAGCAAATGGAAGCTGACAAAGTGGAATTCGTTACAAATTTCAGGAAAAATAAAATTTGCACCGAATGCAAATTTCCTCGTGCTTCGTCGTAACGAATCACATTTTTCCTAAAATGGCTGCTGCACATGTGAGGACATGGAGAAAGGAATTCTGGGAAGGTGGGATCACCCATACTGACATGCATGCAGCCAATCAGCAGCCAGCCAGCCATGTGATGTCACAGCCCTATAAATAGCGGCAGCCATCTTAGATTCTGCCATTCACCAGGTACTTAGTGCAGGGAGAGACGTGTCTGCAGGCGCTAGGGACAGTGATAAAAAAAAAACGATTTACAAGTGCAGGGAAAGATTATTCAAGGTGCAGGGAAAGGATAGGGACAAATCATTTCACTGCATTTCTGTTGAACAGGGTTCATTCGGGGAGGTGACAGTCTGGGTATATAGGAACAATCCTATTACACCTTGCTGCACTGACTGGGGACCTAAATTGCCATCATACAGCTCTGTAATTCCAGCAAACCCTTCTTATTAGGGTGCAAGTGCTGTTTGATATAGCCATTAACAGGGTTTATTACAGGGAAATACTCCTACATCTTATTTGCCCTTATGCGGTGACGTTATATGTTCTAAAGCATTTTTTTGCTTGCATTAGTGGGAAAAATGGGCTTATTAGCCGTTGTGTGTTTAAGTGCGAAAACTACAGCCCCTTTTGTCATGTAATAGTGGCAAAATACAAATATATTCGCCGTTCATTGTTTCATTTATCTGTTGAAAAGCCTTTTGTATAAAAATATAAAAAAAATATGGCCTAATTGCCGTTCAGCGGTGCACTGAGATATTTTATAGCCCAGTTTGCCGTGATTTACTGGTGTTGGGGCAAAAACCCCAATGCCGCATGAGCAGTGGACTCCGAATTAGAAGTTATGAATATCCATAGAGAAAAACCAACACAGGCATAGAGCCGTGTTTCAAGAGTTTCTACTTTATTAAAGAAAGCAGAGGTTAATAAAGCGATTTTCTGGATCATTTCAAACTGAAGACGTAGTAAAACATTTATGTCATTAACTCATTAAAAACACAATCTGAAATGAGCATCTTCTTGGCTATACACCTACAACATCTCCTTAATATTAACTGTGGGTACTAGCCACATGCCAGTACTCCTAATGTTTGTTAAGATTCCTTTCTAACAAGCGTTGGTGAGGGCAAGTAGTGACCTTGAAGTTACAGTAACTTTCCACAAGAAGCTCACAGTTCATTCATTACACAAAAAATGGCAGTATGAAATACAAACATGGAGGCTGAAAACACAACATATAGTCTTTACCCTCACAATTCCCCCATTTTGAGATATTCACTCACCACAGGTGTTAGAAATAGATACACATACTTCAGTCGGACATTCCCCTTGCTGCTGGTTTCCCAGACTCTAAATATCTGCACCTGTGTGAGGGATCATTTACATCATTAGTTTGGTTTACAAGGCCTAACACATTCCATATTTGGTTATCTAGGTAGTTAGTGGAGTTAAACTTTAAACTTTCATTTTCTGGTCTTCAGATAGATAAGTCTCTACAATTTATGTCAGCAAGTTCTAACCACAGTACCAGAATCGCTAAATAAGGCATAGTCTTTGAACTCACAGGACTGTGTGTACAGGTCCAACAGTTTTTATAATTGTCCGCATCTGTCATATATTTTTTTTTAACATGACCTGATGATGCCTAATAAGGGCATTGTCCCAGTCACTTTTTAGCTTCACATGTAGAGCTTGAATGCTCAGACTGCAAGTGCAGTGCAAGCATCTCCATCCTGAGTGTTGGGCACCTTTTTTGCAATGTGAGGCTTGAATCCAGTTAGGCTTTCCTTACACCTTTACAGAGGTTGCAGTTTTCAACAGGACTTGGAAGGGACCATCAAATCTGGGCTCAAAGGTTTTCCTTACGTGCCTCTTTATCACCACCCAATCTCCAGGCTCAAGACTGTGTGTGCCTTCTACTGAACCAGGGTCTGGAATGGAAGCAAACACTTGTTTATGAGTGTGATCTAACCTTTCAGTAAGGGCCTTCGTGTAAATGACCATACTATCAGTCTGCAACTGCAACTGTTGAAGAAAATACAATCCTAGCCTTGGAGCACTACCAAACAATACCTCAAAGGGGGACAACCCTGTCTTCTTGTTTGGGGTGGTTCTTATGGAATATAAGGCTAGAGGCAAACACTCTGTCCATGGTCTACCTTTTTCCTGCATGGCTTTCTGAATTTTCTGTTTTATTGTCCAGTTCAAGCGTTTGACATGGCCACTATTTTGTGGGTGGTATGCCGTATGGTAGGCTTGGGTCACCTCTAAGGCTTGCATAACCTCTCTCATGACTTTACTTGTAAAGTGGGAACCTTTATCTGACTCAATATCTTCAGGAACACCATACCTGCATATCAGTTCACTGACCAGTTTCTTTGCAGTGTTCTTTGCATTTGCCTTAGACACGTGATAAGCTTCTGGCCACCCTGAAAAGAGATCAACACACACAAGAACAAACTCATATACTACTACCTTAGGCAGTTGTATATAGTATATCTGCAGTCTCTGCTGGAACAGGTAAAATTGTCTAGAAGTGTGCTTGCTTGGAGTCTTCACCACTTGGCCGGGGTTGGTCAATTCACAGACTATAAGTCCTTGTAAAAATCAAGCGGCTACTGCAGAAAACTCTGGAGCAATCCACCCTTCATTTACCACACTTACCGTGGCACCTTTCGACAGATGTGTAGGCCCATGGGCCTCCTGAGACATAGCTGGGTACAGAATGCATGGTAGACAAATTCTGTCTTTGTTTCCCCATAGTCCTTGGTCATCTGGCCCAGCCCCTTGTTTAGTCCATAGTTCTTTTTCTTCAGGTGGGGCCTGCTCAGACAATTTGATCAGAGTGTCTTTGGATATATTCACAGGTTTTAAGGCTCTTACTGGGGTGGCATCAGCATTCAGTAGCCGGAGCACAGCTAGCTTGGCTGCATTATCAGCTCTGTCATTGCCTTTTACCTCTGCCGTGGTACACCTTGTGTGAGCCTTTACTTTCACAATAGCAACTTCTTCTGGCAACCTCAAAGAGTTCACTAGTTCAAGCACAGAGTCTTTGTTTTTAATGGGCTGACCTGCAGAAGTCAAAAAGTCTCTAGCCCGCCATATGGGTCCATAGTCATGTGCAATACCAAAAGCATACCTGGAGTCCGTGTAGATGTTCACCTTCTTCCCTTTGGCCATTTTACACGCCTCAGTGAGTGCCTTCAACTCTTGTGCAGACATTTGCGGAAGGATTGGCTCAGCAACGGCTACCTCATGCTGTGTGACCACTGCATATCCAGTGTGGTACCGGCAATCTTCTCCCATAAACCTGCTTACATCTATAAAAAACTCAACATCAGGGTTACCAAGAGGTTTTTCAAGCACATGAGAAAATCCAGAAGTTTCTACAGTTAAATCAACTGTATAGAATCATTTTCAGCTAAATCAGACAAAAGCTACCTGTACTACCCTCCCCCATTTCTGAATCTGTAATTGGTAACAAAGTAGCAGGGTTCAGAGTAGTATGTCTTTTGACAGAAATATTGTCTGGCATGAGGAGGGCACATTGGAGTCTGAGTTGTCTAGCTATGGAAATGTGTTTTGGCTGAAGAATACCCTGGATGTCATGTGGTGTTTGTAACACTAGGGGGTAGTCAAGGACTATCTCAGATGCTTTTTCCACCATGAGCTCGACAGCCGCCAAAGCCCTGACACATAAAGGAGCTCCTTGAGATACAGGCTCTAGTCTGGCAGATAAGTATGCTACTGGTCTCTGCCTATCTTAATGTTTCTGGGTTAACACTGCTATGCTGTGTCCCTGAAGTTCTGAACAAAACAGATTAAACGGTTGATCATAGTTTGGGATTCCTAATGCCAGTGCAGACAATATTGCCAATTTTAGAGTGATAAAGGACTCGATTGCTTGTTCCGTCAGACAAAAAGGTTCTGATGACAGGTAATCATACAAAGGCTGCATAAGCATGGATGCATGCCTTATCCAGGGTCTGCAGTAAGAGACCAGACCCAAAAACATCCTGACAGGTTTTGGCCCCTGAGGGAGTTTTATGTCCTTCACCGCTTGTTTTCTCTCCTTAGTAAGGTGCCTTGCACCCTCTGAGAGACAATGTCCAAGAAATGTGACCCTTGATTGGCAATATTGCAGCTTGTCTCGGGAAACTTTGCAATCACTTTCTGCAAGAAATATCAACAATGACAGTGTGGCTTCTCTACTGTTTTTCCAGTTTTCTACATACAGAAGTAAATCATCAACATATTGAAGTAACACAACATCATCAGGAATTGGCCAACCAGATAAAAACTGACTGGAGGGCCTGCGTATACATAGGAGGTGAATTCTGTGCTCCCTGGGGTAAAACTGTCCAGGCATATTGATTACCTTTAAATGTAAATGCAAACAGATATTGACAATCAGAATGTAGGGAAACACTGAACAATGCATTTGCTAGGTTTATCACAGTGAAACTTGTGGCAGTTGGTGGCACCTGGGACAACAAAGTGTGTGGGTTTGGCACAATGGGAGTCTGCAGCATCGTGACCTTATTGACCTCCCTAAGATCATGAACCATCCTGTATGTTACTGGTTGTCCATTTACTGGCTTCTTCTTAACTGGGAACAGAGGTGTGTTTGCTGGTGAACTGGTCCTTACTAAGACCCCTATTCTATCATACTGCGTCACCTGTAAGGCCACTGCTTGTTCTTGGGCTTGACTCAAGGGGTGCTGTTTAACACGGGGTGGTTGGCAACCTGGTTTGAAATGAACCATGAAAAGGGTAACATTAAGTTTCCCAATGTCCAACTTTGTGGATGCCCACAACTTATTTGGGACCACCTGTAACTCCTCACAATCCTTTTAATGTAACTGGCACCCTGTCTTGGGCTCTAGGTACAAAGCCATAACTTGACACAGAACCTTATCTGAGGCTCCTATATCTACCCGTGTGGTACCGTCCTCATTGAAATGTACACTCACCTAAAGAATTATTAGGAACACCTGTTCTATTTTTCATTAATGCGATTATCTAGTCAACCAATCACATGGCAGTTGCTTCAATGCATGTAGGGTTGTGGTCCTGGTCAAGACCATCTCCTGAACTCCAAACTGAATGTCGGAATAGGAAAGAAAGGTTATTTAAGCAATTTTGAGCGTGGCATGGTTGTTGGTGCCAGACAGGCCGGTCTGAGTATTTCACAATCTGCTCAGTTACTGGGATTTTCACGCACAACCATTTCTAGGGTTTACAAAGAATGGTGTGAAAAGGGAAAAACATCCAGTATGTGGCAGTCCTGTTGGCGAAAATGCCTTGTTGATGCTAGAGGTCAGAGGAGAATGGGCCGACTGATTCAAGAAGAGCAACGTTGACGGAAATAACCACTCGTTACAACCGAGGTATGCAGCAAAGCATTTGTGAAGCCACAACACGCACAACATTGAGGCGGATGGGCTACAACAGCAGAAGACCCCACCAGGTACCACTCATCTCCACTACAAATAGGATAAAGAGGCTACAATTTGCACGAGCTCACCAAAATTGGACTGTTGAAGACTGGAAAAATGTTGCCTGGTCTGATGAGTCTCGATTTCTGTTGAGACATTCAAATGGTAGAGTCCGAATTTGGCGTAAACAGAATGAGAACATGTATCCATCATGCCTTGTTACCACTGTGCAGGCTGGTGGTGGTGGTGTAATGGTGTGGGGGATGTTTTGTGGGCACACTTTAGGCCCCTTGGTGCCAATTGGCCATCGTTTAAATGCCACGGGCTACCTGAGCATTGTTTCTGGCCATGTCCATCCCTTCATGACCACCATGTACCCATCCTCTGATGGCTACCTCCAGCAGGATAATGCACCATGTCACAAAGCTCGAATCATTTCAAATTGGTTTCTTGACCATGACAATGAGTTCACTGTACTAAAATAGCCCCCACAGTCACCAGATCTCAACCCAATAGAGCATCTTTGGGATGTGGTGGAACGGGAGCTTTGTGCCCTGGATGTACATCCCTCAAATCTTCATCAGCTGCAAGATGCTATCCTATCAATATGGGGCAACATTTCTAAAGAATGCTATCAGCACCTTGTTGAATCAATGCCACATAGAATTAAGGCAGTTCTGAAGGCAAAAGGGGTCCAACATTGTATTAGTATGGTGTTCCTAATTATTCTTTAGGTGAGTGTATATGTGCCCTTAGGGCTTGCAACATATCAGTGCCCAACAAATTATAGGGAATTAGAGGCTTTGAGTTTAGCCTGCAAGGCTAGTCTCAGTCCTCCCATGAAAGCAGATGTGAGTTTTTCTCCCATTTGCCCCACGGCAACCCACCCCATGTCAGTCCAGACAGTTCTTAGTCTTGCCTCAAAGGAGACTACATCCTCTTTAGCCTCCTGCACTACGTCCTTCAGGCTCCGTGAACTCTCATCCTCCTTTGTCCTGGCCCATCTACCAAAAGTCCTGCAATACTCTGTCCCTGACTGTTCTGTCTTCTCCCAATCCCTCCAGGCCACATTTGGGTGATTTGTCACTCTGTCGCCCTCTAGTGTATTCTTAACCGAGCTATACTGTTCCTCCCCTAACTTCAGGGCTACCAAGTCATTTAATAAGTCTGCCCATGTTGCTCTGTAAGTGGCCTGTATCTGTTGTAACATTTGGGATGTGGGCATGGGTCACGTCTGTGGGTCAGGTATCCTTGACAGTAGTCCCAGTTGGTCCTTAGGACTCCATGGAACATACTGTACAAAGTGCTGTTGAAAATAATGGGGAGACTGAGGAGGTAGTGCTGCCTGTTGGCTGTCTTGGCCATCTCCACCACCAGCTCCATCGGCGGCGGCAGGTGCCTGAGGGACCTGTGTTATCATCCCTGTTCTCAATTGCACTGGATATAATCCAGTACTGTATCTGGGGGCACCACACACTCTGTAGGTTTCAGTCCAATCTGGATTCTGATCCCCGCAGATCCTGCATATCCATCCCTCCGGTCCCTGTGCAGGGGCCGCGGGAGAGGCATGTGCCCTTGAAGGATTATAAGGTGGTGGACCTCCAGATTTAACCTTTTCAGTTTCCTCTTCAGGGGGTTTGTAGTACAACTTTCTCCTGTAAACTTGTGGCTTCCAACCTTCGGTTTCTATCTCTCTTGCTACCTTAATCCAGATGTTAACCACATCTTCACATGCATGATCCTTTATTCACCCACTGTGGGTGTGCTTGAATTTCCCAAACCTCTAAATCGAGGTTTCCATGTTTCATACCTGCTTTTTCCAACAGTTTGTCAACTTTCTTTAACGCATCTTTGCTACCTGTATTTCCTACCAGTTGTTTAGCTGTCTTATACTCTTCGGGAACGCTGTTCTGATAACCCATTGTCTATTTCTGAATCTGTGCTAACTAGGGGGAACCTTAGACGTATATTTTCTCCACAAAAGGCTTTCCCACCCTATCCTTCCAGGTGTACCTTCTGTGTTAAAGCCAAAGCCTCTCTGAGCTTCTGGCCCCTTACCCTAGCTTCCTGCCAGATTCTACACACACAATAAACAGTGACAAATATGTAAACAGTTATTACCATGACAATCTCAAGCAATTCCCAGCTAAAATCCTGGTTTAAATCCATCCACCACTGTGCTTATCTGCTAGCCCTTTATCAGGGTCACAGATTCTTAAACATAAATTAGGCACGACTGTAAAGTTACCTTATACTCTGCCGGACCCTTGAACAAGACAAATGCCAGACAGGGAGGTAACGACTTCTTGTAAGAAAAAGCTCTCACCTCAGCGCTTATTTTCGTCTGTTTGTCCCGGTATGGCACGTCCAGGCAGTCGGGGATTCCCACTTATAAATTATGGATATCCATAGAGAAAACCCAACACAGGCATAGAGCTGTGTTTCAAGAGTTTCTACTTTATTAGAGAAAGCAGGTTAATAAAGCAATTTTCAACTGAAGAAGTAGTAAAACATTTACGTCATTAACTCATTAAAAACACAATCTTAAATAAGCATCTTCTATGCTATACTCCTAGAACGTCTCCTTAATCTTAACTGTGGCTGCTAGCCACTTGCCAGTATTCCTAGTGCTTGTTAAGATACCTTTCTAACAAGCATTGGTGGGGGCAAGGAGTGACCTTGAAGTTACAGTAACTTTCCACAAGAAGCTCACAGTTCATTACACAAAAAATGGCAGTATGAAATACAAACATGGAGGCTGAGTACACAACATGGAGTTTTGACCCTCACACTGGCGAAATACAAATATATTTACTTTTCATCGTTGCACTTATCTGTTGAAAAGCCTTTTGTGTAAAAATAGAAAAAAATTAGGACCTAATTGCCATTCAACGGTGCAGTGAGATATTTTACAGCCCAGTTTGCAGTGTATTGCTGGCGAAATACAAATATATATGCCTTTCATCTTTGCACTTATCTGTTGAAAAGCCTTTTGTGTAAAAATAGCACTTTTCGCGGGCTGGACCGAATGCCGTAGTGGTGAAATTTTTTATTGGAAACAGACTCTTTGGGAATATTGTTGGGTGATAGACTTTCTTCTGTATAACCCGAACCGGAAAATTGATGGTTGATTGTACACTCCTTTTGCGGTATGGAACAACTTAGTGGTGACATTCTTTATGTGACACTGGCTTTTTTTTCAAAAAATGTAAGGGTGAATGAACACCTCCTTTTGCTGTATGGACTGAAGTACTTAGTGGTGGGATGTGACACGTTTTTTTTTTTTCCGGAAAATGTATGGGTGTATGGATGAATGTACACTTCCTTTTGTGGTATGGAACAACTAACTTTGTGGCGATATTCTTTGCGACACGTGCTCTTTTTCGGAAAATGTATGGGTGAATGTACACCTCCTTTTGCAGTATGGAACGACTTAGTGGTGAAAATCTTTATGTGACACGGGCTCTTTTTTGGAAAATGTATGGATGAATGTACACCTCCCTTTGCTGTATGGGTTGAATTACGCAGTGTTGAAATTTTAAATTTCAAAGTAAACTCTGCTGCTCTATATCTCTTGTGAAGTCAATGTCTCCAAATATTCCCCTCTCGCGATTTATACCAAATACATTATTTTCATGTAGATATCCAAGAATTATGTTGGAGGCATGTAGTGTATGAAAGCCATGTGCGAGCCCTCTCATCACTCTCACGCTGTTCTGCACCTGGTTTGCCTGGGCGAACGGAGTCACACGGGGAGGAACTGCTCCATGTTCTGCAGCAAGAAATCGAATCCTGGCTTTCTCTGCGACAACTGAAAATCGGAACCATGGTGACCGACAATGGGAAGAACATGGTGTCCGTGCTGCGTCAAGGAAGGCTGAGCCATGCGCCCTGCATGGCACACGTGTTCAATCTGGTTGTCAAGCGGTTCCTGAAATCTTCCACCCATTTGCAAGACATCCTAAAAATGGCCAGGAAAGTTTGCATGCACTTCAGCCACTCGTACACCGCAAAGCACACCCTCCTTGAGCTCCAGCGGCAGAACGGCATCTCTCAACATAGGCTTATATGTACTTTTCCAACCCTTTGGAATTCCACCCTCCATATGTTGGACCAATTCTACGAAGAGAGAAAGGCCATAAATGATTTCTTGATGATCCAAGAGGACAGTAATACTCCTCTGTGCAACTTCGATGTCAGCCAGTGGCAGCTCATGCGTGACATCTGCTGTTTGCTCAGGCACTTTGAGAAGGCCACATTATTTGTCCATCGCCAGGACTATGGGGTAAACAATGTCATTCCACTGCTTCATGTCCTGGAACAGATGCTGGTAAATATGGCTGGTCAGGGGACTGGAGACATGGCGCCTAGATCTCACGGCCACATGAGCCGTGTCGGAGCTGAACTGGAGGAGGAGGACATTGGAGCACAAGAAATGTGTAGTGAAATGGGTGTTTTTTCTACACAAGGGACAGTAGAGGAGGAGCAGGAGCAGCTAGAGGAGCTAAAGGGTGATGAGGAAGACGAGGCAGAGGACCCAGACACACCGTGGCAGTGTGCAGTGCAGATGGAGGCAGGGAGTCCCTTGCTTGGGTAGTGACAGCCGAATTGTCACCATTCGGCAGTGGGATAACTTGTGGGTCTCCACCTTGTTGGACCCTCGCTACCGGTCCAAAATTGGGGCCTTTTTTTACACCTGCTGACAGGGAGGACAAACTGAACTACTATAGAGACATCCTATGTAGTCAGTTGGTGGCTGCCTATCTGCGCCACCATCCATCCTCTTGCAGGGCTGACTGGGGGGGCCCCCGTTCTCACATTCCACAGCCATGACTGCTGGGGAGGGGTGGGGTGGCAGAAGCAGTACCAGCTCGATCAGCAGCATCCTGAGTCTAGAGTCGCTGATGAGCAGCTTTTTTCACCTGACTAGTGAAGAAACTACTCAACAGCAACAGCATCTAGACCTGGAGCAAAACCTGAACCAGCAGGTGGTGACATACTTGGAGTGCACCCTGCCAGCCATCATTGAAGATCTGCTGGACTATTGGGCATCTAAACTGGATTTGTGGCCACAACTGGCCAGGTTTGCCCTGGAAAAGCTGTCTGGCCCGGCCAGTAGTGTGGCATCAGAGCGGATGTTTAATGTGGCGGGGGCCATAGTTACCCCAAGAAGAACTCGCCTGTCTATCCAAAATGTGGAGAGACTGACCTTTGTCAAGATGAATCAGGCGTGGATCAGCCAGGATTTCCAACCACCAATTCCTAATGCATCAGACTAGATCATCCATGGTGCTACAAAAGAGACCAGCTTCTTCTAGCTACATGACTCAGCTACTAGTCTGATGCTGCCACCCGCCTGATGCCACACATCTGATGCCAAGTGCTCCTTCTTTCATCCACCATCTTCAGAGGGTACTGGTATTACCACCCACCTCCAAGCTATGTCACCTTGCCACTCAGTGGCCTCCTCATGCTGCTGCCACCTCCACACTATGTCACCTTGCCACTCTGCAGCCTCCTTAAGCTGCTGCCACCTCCAGACTCTATCATTGTGCCACTCTGCGGCCTCCTAATGCTGCCGCCACCTCCACACTGTCATTGTGCCACTCTGTGGACTCCCCCTGATGCTTCCGCCACCTCCAAATTTTGTCATTGTGCCACTCTTCGGCCTCCTAATGCTGCCGCCACCTCCAGACTCTATCATTGTGCCTCTCTGTGGCCTCCTGATGCTGCCGCCACCTCTACACTGTCATTGTGCCACTCTGTGGCCTCCCCCTGATGCTTCCACCACCTCCACATTTTGCTATTGTGCCACTCTGCGGCCTCTTAATGCTGCCGCCACCTCCAGACTCTATCATTGTGCCACTCTGAGGTTTCCTCATGCTGCCGCTACCTCCAGACTCTGTCAAAGTGCCACTCTGTGGTCTGCTCATGCTGCTGCCACCTCCAGACTCTGTCATTGTGCCACTCTGTGGTCTTCTCATGCTGCTCCACCTCACCACTATATCATAGGGCCACTCTGTGTAATTACCATGCTGTTCCCACCCTCCCCTCTTCATGACTGGGCCACTATTTAGCCTTTTTGGCTTGGCTGACATCATCATTTATTTGACCCATCTCCTGATCTGTCAGAAGGAAGGAAAAATGAGACTCACAACGGATCCTGTCTGTGTAGCAGCTGTAAGGCCTGTATGGTCCCATCAGAATTGGCTTGTGATTTGATAGCCAAAAGCAGGAGTGGGTACAAAACACAGAAGGCATGCAAATTTTCCATTTAAGTGCCATCTCTGTTTTTGATCCACTCCAGTTTTTTTGGGCTGATGAATTACTGACCAAGTGCTGACCGAGTAAATGCGTATGCTGAACAGACAGGATCCTTTTTTGTGGGTTATCGTTCTGACGGATCAGAGGAAGGGCAAAATAATCAGTGACGTCAACACAAACTTACTGCTGACCCCCTTTCCACTCTGTCAGGGGGGCTCTACTTGTATAAGCGTTTAATAGAACAGGTTTTGTAGACATCTATGTGGAATCACCTGACAACGGTGTAAAAGGAGTGCGCTTTTTCTTGGCGCTAACATCATCCTGTAAGGCTGAGTTCATACTTGAGTTATTTGGTCAGTTTTGGCCCCATGACTGCCCATATAAGTGAAGTGTGCAGTGATTCTAAGAGCAATGCCTGTCATCTGCATGTCATACAGACTCACAGTGTTATTTCACTACAAAAGCCGTCTTTAATATTGATTGGACAAGAATTTACTTGGGCCCCCTGGATCCTGCCTAGAGGTGTTCCTTGGCAGTAAAGTAAATACTGCCTTTTTTTCTGAAAAGGCAGTGTTTACATTGCAAAGCTTGCAGAGACATGCTATAGACACCAGAACTACCACGTTTAGCTGTTCTGGTTCTGGTGACTATAGTGTCCCTTAATATAGAGGACATTTTACAATGTGCAGATAGTACTGTACTACTAACCCCTCCATCCACCCCTACATACAGGGTAATACAGCTCAAATACCTCTTATATCCAGTGACATCTCTTTGATGTAGATGTTTTCCTTTCAGACCTTCAGATCAGACCACAATTTTTCAGCCATTTCTCGTCTCTGCAGTTTGACAAACAAAATCTTAGTTTACTACTTTTCCATCTTCCTCCAATCTTCTGGACAAATCATCTTCACCCCAATACTGTGCCGCTGTGCTCCCCAATACTGTACTGTAGAAACAGATAAACCCCCTGATAATAGTAGTACCATGCACATAGTGCCCTTCAATAATTATTGGCACACAGTGCCCTAAAATAACTGCGCCCAGCAAATAGTGCCCCTGACACTGATACAGTGGGATGCAAAAGTTTGGGCAACCTTGTTAATTGTCATGATTTTCCTGTATAAATCGTTGGTTGTTACGATAAAAAATGTCAGTTAAATATATCATATCGGCGACACACACAGTGTAAGTTTCCATCCTCTTTTAATTTTCTGTGGCAACATGGGGGTCTCAAAACAACTCTCAAATGACCAGAAGACAAAGATTGTTCACCATCATGGTTTAGGGGAAGGATACAGAAAGCTGTCTCAGATATTCCAGCTGTCTGTTTCCACAGTTAGGAACATATTGAGGAAATGGAAGACCACAGGCTCAGTTCAAGTTAAGGCTTGAAGTGGCAGACCAAGAAAAATCTCGGATAGACAGAAGCGACGAAAGGTGAGAACAGTCAGAGTCAACCCACAGACCAGCACCAAAGACCTACAACATCATCTTGCTGCAGATGGAGTCACTGTGCATCGTTCAACCATTCGGCACACTTTACACAAGGAGATGCTGTATGCGAGAGCGATGCAGAAGAAGTCTTTTCTCCGCCCACAGCACAAAAAGTGCCGCTTGAGGTGGGCTAAAGCACATTTGGACAAGCCAGCTTCATTTTGGAATAAGGTGCTGTGGACTGATGAAACTAAAATTGAGTTATTTGGCCATAACAAGGGGCGTTATGCATGGAGGAAAAATAACACAGAATTCCAAGAAAAACACCTGCTACCTACAGTACAATATGGTGGTGGTTCCATCAGGCTGTTGGGCTGTGTGGCCAGTGCAGGGACTGGGAATCTTGTCAAAGTTGAGGGACGCATGGATTCCACTCAGTATCAGCAGATTCTGGAGACCAATGTCCAGGAATCAGTGACAAAGCTGAAGCTGCGCCGGGGCTGGATCTTTCAACAAGACAACGACCCTAAACACTGCTCAAAATCCACTAAGGCATTTATGCAGAGGAACAAGTACAACGTTCTGGAATGGCCATCTCAGTCCCCAGACCTGAATATAATTGAAAATCTGTGGTGTGACCTAAAGAGAGCTGTCCATGCTCGGAAGCCATCAAACCTGAATGAACTAAAGATGTTTTGTAAAGAAGAATGGTCCAAAATACCTTCAACCAGAATCCAGACTCTCATTGGAACCTACAGGAAGCGTTTAGAGGCTGTAATTTCTGCAAAAGGAGGATCTATTAAATATTGATTTAATTTATTTTTTGTGGTGCTCAAATTTATGCACCTGCCTAATTCTGTTTAAACAATTATAGCACTTTCTGTAAATCCAATAAACTTCATTTCACTTCTCAGATATCACTGTGTGTGTCTCCTATATTATATATTTAACTGACATTTTTTATCGTAACAATCAACGATTTATAGAGGAAAATCATGACGATTAACAAGGTTGCCCAAACTTTCGCATCCCACTGTAGTGTAAACATAACGTCCCCCAAAAGTATTTGTGTTAAGCGGATACTGCGCCAAGGTGCCCCCAAAGTAATAGTGCTCCCAAAAGTCCCACCAATAGAAATCATTCTCTGCTAGAGCACACATTGTAGTAATAGTGCTTCTACAGTGCGCCCAACATGTCCCCACTGTGCCCCAGAAGTAATAATGCTCCCATAGTGCCCATACTAGTAATCATGTTCCCCATAGACCCCCAGTAGTAATAAAGCCTATCATAATGCCCCAGTAGTAATAATTCTCCTTATAATGTGCCAGTGTAAAAAATACCCCCTTTTTATGCCCCCAGTTGAGCTAATGTCCCCATTGTGCCCCCATAATATGCCAGTATAAAATACCCCTATATAGTGCCCCCAGTAAATGCCCCATAGTGATCCTCTCCCCCTTCTTCCTAGTGCCCCCCATAATGTACCAGTAAAAAATGCCCCATACGTATATTGTGCACCAGTAGAGGCCCTCAGTGTCCCCCATAATTTGCAAGTATAAAATACCCCTTCTTTGTGATCCCCATAGATTAGCCCATAGTACTCCTCTCTCCCCTTCCCCATAGTACCCACCATAATGTGCCCCAGTATAAAATCCCCCTATACAAAGCCCCCCATATAAAATACCCCTTCTTTGTGGCCTCAGTAGAAGCCCCATAGTGTTCCTCTCACCCTTTCCCCCTATAAAACACCCCTTCTTTGTGGCCTAAGTAGATGCCCCCATAGTGCCCCCAATAATGTGCCAGTAAGAAGTGCCCTCATAGATGCCCCCATAGTGCCACCCAATAATGTGCCAGTAAGAAGTGCCACCAATAATGTGCCAGTAAGAAGTGCCCCCATAGTGCCCCCCAATAATGTGCCAGTAAGATGTGCCCCATAGATGCCCCCCAATCATTTTCCAGTAACAAGTACCCCCATAGATGCCCCCAATCATGAGCCAGTAACAAGTGCCCCCATAGATGCCCCCCAATAATGTGCCAGTAACAGGTGCCCCCATAGATGCCCCCCAATTATGTGCCAGTAACAGGTGCCTCCATAGATGCCCCCCAATCATGTGCCAGTAGAAGTGCCATATAAAAAAAATAAACACTTATACTTACCTCCATCAGGCTTGTGTCCCACGCTGTACGGCTCAGGCGGCACGATTAAGTCATTGCGCTGCCTGCATCGGCCTCTGATAGGCTGCAGGCACTAGGCCTGCAGCCTATCAGAGGAACAGGGAAGGGAGACGCCTCTCCCTCCCCTGCTCCGCCACAGCACTTCCATCTGTATCGCTGTCCTGAGGATGGCGATACAGATGACTATGGAAATGAGCGCTTCCACATTGTGGAAGCGCTCATCTCCCTGTGCTCTGCCACCGCCCCCACGTCACTAGTGGACAGTGGGGCTCAAAAGTAACATAGTAACGTAGTACATAAGGCCGAAAAAAGACATTTGTCTATCCAGTTTCGGCCTGTCATCCTGCAAGTTGATCCAGAGGAAGGCAAAAAAACCCTGTGAGGTAGAAGCCAATTTTCCTCACTTTAGGGGAATAAAAATTCCTTCCCGACTCCAAAGTCAGCTGCATTGGGCCCCCCAGGAGCAACTGGGCTCGGGGCAGCTGCCCCTCTTGGCCCGTGTTAAAGACGGCCCTGTTTACTGCAAGGCACAGTGTTCTACACCACTAGAAAGGCTTTCTGCAGCCAGGAAATAGCCATTTTTTAACGTGATTTGCCACTAATATATTCAGATTTAATCCATTTTTTCCCCAAAAAATCGCCGAACCGACAAATCAAATTTTTTAAAATTTGCTTATCTTTAGATGTGAGTATAAAAAAATGAGTCTGAAACACTACTAAGCAAACAACATGAAGACCAAGAAGATCTACAAACAGGTCAGATATAAAGTTGTGGATCCCATAATAAAAATTGCCCCAACCTAGAGATGAACAAATAAATTCTAAATTAATATGATTTGTCACTAATCTCACAAAAATTCTTCTGCCAAGTGAATACAAAGTTTAGTTTCTTCACTGAATGAATTGCACAAAATTTGCTGGCAACCTGATAGCCAGTCAGGGGGAAGGATATTGGCTGGTCTATCAGGGTCTGAGCTTTGTAAAGCATGTGTGCCATTGAGAGCTCAGTCAGTGATTTGATAGGATGTGGCTGCCATGTTGCTGGCAGACACCAATTACAGACAGAAGCCAGCCATTAAATGGTCTTACAGGGACACTGTAGGGATTGTAAAGAAGATATATCAAGTAAATACTGTGTCTTACAGTAAGGGCTGTGGCTGGAGCTGTTCATGTCATGCAGTGCAGGCACAAAGATAATTTTTTGCTGGAGATTTTCTGCCAAGTGGGTTTTACATAGGAAATGCTCACTGACTGGGGGACCCAGTTTGTTTTGCAATTGATGGAGTCCCTCTTTAGGCAGATACAGGTGCAACATCTAGTGATCAGCCCGTATTACCCTCAGACTAACAGCCTGCGTGAACGGTTTAACGGCACCCTGAAGCAGATGCTTAAGATGTTGGTTGACTTCCACGGGCACGACTGGGAGCGGTACATCCCACACCTGCTATTCACCTACCAGGAGGTCCAACAGGCCTCCACGGAGTTTTCCCCCTTTGGGCTCCTGTACGGACAATGCATGCAGGGGCCTCTGGCTCTGGTGAAAGAGTCCTGGGAGAGAGATATAGCGACCCCTGGGGTGTCGGTAGTCGAATATGTCATGTGCTTCTGGGACAAGATGCAGACCTTATCGTGGTTGGTGCATGATAATATGGCAAGCCCAGGCCAACCGAGGCGAAGGTACGACCAGAATGCTAGTGATAGGACCTACCAAGTAGATGAAAAAGTGTGGATACTGGTCCTCGTACCTCACGACAGGCTTCAGGTGGCCTGGGAAGACCCATACCTCGTGCACTAGCGGCTCAATGCTGTAACGTACTTGGTCACCCTGGAACACGCCTGGGGAAGGTGTAACCATGATGAAGGCACATCCTGAGAAGGAGGCATGTGCCCTCCAAGTATGCAACTTTCCAGAGGAGAGGGAGGAGGATATACTTGCCCAGATTAGGGCAGGTGGATCCATCGAGGATGTGAAAGTTGGAGGACCACAAGTCCCAGCTGTGGGCAACCCTCCATCCCTTCCAGGAGTTGGTCAGCAACAAGCCCAGAAGGACAGAGTCGGACGTCCATCACATGGATAACCCCGATCCGGGATTCAGCATATCAGGTCTCCCTGGAGGTGCAGCAGCACATGTGCCAGGAGTTTGACGAGATGCTGAAGCTGGGGGTTCTCCAGGCGTCCAATAGCACTTGGGCCTCGCCTGTAGTCTTTGCCCTAAAGAAGGACAGGACCATCCAGTTCTGCATGGACTACAGGGGACTCAATGCTATCGCCGGTCACCGACATGTACCTAATGCCGTGCATCGATGACCTGCTCGATCAGTTGGCTGGGGCCAAGTACCTGACCATCATAGATCTGAGCTGGGGGTATTGGCAGATTCCCCTGACCCATGAGGCACGGAAACACTCTGCCTTTGTCACCCCCTTTGCACTATACGAGTTCACCATGATGCCATTCGGCCTGAAGACTGCCCCTGCCACTTTTCAACGAATGGTCAAAACTCTGCTTAAGGGACTTGAATGGTACGAGGCTGCGTACCTGGACGACATTGTT
Source organism: Bufo gargarizans (assembly GCF_014858855.1). NCBI lineage: Eukaryota > Metazoa > Chordata > Amphibia > Anura > Bufonidae > Bufo > Bufo gargarizans. Next base: position 22,390,266 of record NC_058084.1, on the reverse strand, counting down.
GTCTTTAGTCCCACATGGGAGGATCACCTGGAGCATCTGACAAAGGTGCTCAGGCAGATCTGCCAGGCAGGCATAACCATTAAGCCATAAAAGTGCCAGTTGGGCATGAGCAAGGTCCACTATTTTGGGCACCAGGTAGGTGGGGGGGCAAAAAAAAATGGAAAGTGGATGCCATCATATCCTGGCCCAACCTCAGGAGCAAGAAACAGGTGGTTCTTCCTGGGCACCGCTGGGTACTACACTGAATGTCCAAAAAAAAAAGTCACCACCAAAAAAAAGCCTTTAGCTTTGATTACGGCATGCATTCGCTGTGGCATTGTTTTGATAAGCTTCTGCAATGTCACAAGATTTATTTCCATCCAGTGTTGCATTAATTTTTCACCAAGATCTTGCATTGATGATGGTAGAGTCTGACTGCTGCGCAAAGCCTTCTCCAGCACATACCAAAGATTGTCAATGGAGTTAAAGTCTGGACTCTGTGGTGGACAATCCATGTGTGAAAATGATGTCTCGTGCTCCCTGAACCACTCTTTCACAATTTGAGCCCAAAGAATCCTGGCATTGTCATCTTGGAATATGCCCGTGCCACCAGGGAAGAAAAAATCCATTGATGGAATAACCTGGTCATTCAGTATGTTGAGGTAGTCAGCTTGGAGCACATACTGTTGCTGAACCTAGACCTGACCAACTGCAGCAACCCCAGATCATAGCACTGCCCCCACAGGCTGGTACAGGAGGCACTAGGCATGATGGGTGCATCACTTCATCTGCCTCTCTTCTAACCCTGATGCGCCCATCACTCTGGAACAGGGTAAATCTGGACTCAACAGACCACATGAACTTCTTCCATTGCTCTAGAGTCCAATATTTATGCTCCCTAGCAAATTTAAGCCTTTTTTTTCTTGTTTTCCTTCTGATTAGTGGTTTTCTTACAGCTACACAGCTGTTCAGTCCCAATCCCTTGAGTTCCCTTTGCATTGTGCATGTAGAAATGCTCTTACTTTCACTATTAAACATAGCCCTGAGTTCTACTGTTGCTTTTCTTCGATTTGATTTCAATAAACGTTTAAGTGATCGCTGATCACGATAATTCAGGATTTTTTTCCAGCCACATTTCTCAAATACAATAGGTCCCCACTTTCCTTCCAGTTTTTTATAATGCGTTGGACAGTTCTTAACCCAATTTTAGTAGTTTCTGCAATCTCCTTAGATGTTTTCTCTGCTTGATGCCAATGATTTGACCCTTCTCTAACAGACTAACATATTTTCCACGACCACCAAATGTGTCTTTCAACATGGTTGTTTAAGAAATGAGAAGCAACTCATTGCACCAGTTGGGGTTAAATAACTTATTGCCAGCTGAAAGATAATAGCCTATACAGTAATTATCCAATAGGAGGCTCATAACTATTTACTTAGTTAAATCCAGGTGGCGATTTTGGACAGGCAGTGTATAAGAGGTTCATCTCTCACTATAGTAGCCTGTCAAAGCGCCTGACGGACCTCACAAAGAAGAAGCTGCACTCCGCAGTCAATTGGACAAGCGACTGCAAGACCGGCCTGTGGCGAAACCAACCTCGCCACTGGGTTTTGGAGAGGGCTGTTTAAAAGCCTCTTGCCTCAGGATTATGGCCCATAGTAACTTTAAAGGAGAAAACAGACCGGCCGCACAGCTTAAATCTGTCTGTAGAATTGTATTTTATGTTATTATGCGTTCGGTTAAATTGTATGTTATGTGAGGGCACCCAGATAGCTAATATTATTGTATTCGTGTATTCTGAGTGCCATTCACCTAATGATATGCACTCAGACTTGAGCTATCTGGGGATATGTTAAATGTCTGTGTTTGCTGTGGGGGTGTGCCATTGTGTGTTTAAATGGTGATGTCTGTCCTGTCGTCTCCACGTGTGTATTGGCGATCTCCCCTTTGTCCTGAGAGATAATTAGATTGTCTTCGGTCGTCTCCCAGGCAGAGAGGAGGAAACCATGATGCATTGTGGGGATATGTTGTATCTGTTCTGTGTCACAGTCTCCCTTCTGGTCCTCTAGGGGGCGGGAACGATTGGTTGCTGTATTTACATTGTGTGTGTTGTGAATTACTGATTGGTTGGATTTCAAAACCCTGTGGGCAGTACTATGTTTGTTTTTTTATCAATAAAAGAGGCTGTACTTGAAGTACAGTCAGATCACTGTTTGACCCTCAACACGGAGCCTTGTCTCGTTATTGGGGGGATTCCCTGTATGCTGTTGGAGACTGATTGCCAGGAGTGTAAGCTGACGGATACGCTTTTACTGTTCGTCTGATGACAGCTATTTGCGAGGTTCCAGGTTGGAGTGCTATTTTGTATCCAGTTCGGGAGGTTGGTGTTCTGCAGTAGCTGTGCCTGTCTCTCGGAAAGGGGCATATCGCCTAAACGGATTTTAACCCCTTGTCTGCTGAAACGGTCCGTTACACGGCCTTTCCATCTTCCCTTTACTACTGTGCAGGCAGCCAACTTCATGCGGACGTTTATAGTACAGACCGACGCCAGTGATTTTGTCCTCCGTGTCGAGATTAGTCAGGTTGACTCTATGGGCCAGGAACATCCTGTTCTGGACCTGCCAAGGGAGGCATTTGCAGCCTTACCTGTACAAGCGCGACTACACTGTGGAGACAGCCCACAACCTCCTCAGCTGGTTACACATCGTATCAGGAAATGGGAGGTTGGTCTGCTGGAGCTGTCTTTGGTCTCCAAGTGTACCAGAACCACCTCCCTATGACCTTCCGGTGAGGAGTTAGGATCCATAGGATCCTCCCAAGTGATAGGAGGGGCGTGAACAACCAAGGGTTATTTGCGCATGCGAGGAAGTGGTCATTGTCTTTCTCTGTAGGGAGGAAATGCTGTGTATCGTGTTTGGAGAGACCTGGAAACCCCACTGACATCACTGCCTCCCATGTGACTACAGCATCATACATCTATTCGGTAAATGACTCTCACATTATCTGTTTACTCTGATTGTACTATCACCTGTATTTGCTTCTCTGCAAATATTGTACAAATATACTATTGTATATACTGTATCCCGTCTGTATATATTGTTGTTGTCTAGTGTGCCCTTAACCCTTTCGGCTCTGGAGAGATGTGCGAACATGGCCAACAAGTCTCTGCTATTTTGCCGTGACTGGCAATAATGCCGATCACAGTAATAAAAGTCTTTAGATGCCGTGATCAAGTGAGATCATGGCATCTAAATGCGCAAAAACCCGGACGCTCTTGCTCCCGGGCTTCCTACCAATGCCCCGTGCGGCCAATGGGGGCTTCGGTAGTTGCACTGAACACTGTAAGCCTCGCTGATGAGGCTTATAGTGTTCATACTGCAATTCTTATTTTGGCCATCGGATGGCAGGCCAGGATAAGAAATGAGCAATATTCAATCGAAACCCCATTTCAGAAATCCCTGATAGTATATAATTAAAAATTAAAAAACATAATTTATAGGTTCATATATGAGCTTCAAAATCATCATAAAAAAGAAAGAAAATGTTAAAAATATATACAGTTGCAAGAAAAAGTATGTGAACCCTTTGGAATTATATGGATTTCTGCACAAATTGGTCATAAAATGTGATCTGATCTTCATCTGAGTCACAACAATAGACAATCACAGTCTGCTTAAACTAATAACACACACAAAGAATTAAATGTTACCATGTTTTTATTGAACACACCATGTAAACATTCACAGTGCAGGTGGAAAAAGTATGTGAACCCTTGGATTTAATAACTGGTTGAACCTTCTTTGGCAGCAATATCTTCAACCAAACGTTTCCTGTAGTTGCAGATCAGACGTGCACAACGGTCAGGAGCAATTCTTGACCATTACTCTTCACAGAACTGTTTCAGTTCAGCAATATTCTTGGGATGTCTGGTGTGAAATCGCTTTCTTGAGGTCATGCCACAGCATCTCAATCCGGTTGAGGTCAGGACTCTGACTGGGCCACTCCAGAAGGCGTATTTTCTTCTGTTTAAGCCATTCTGTTGTTGATTTACTTCTATGCTTTGGGTCGTTGTCCTCTTGCAACACCCATCTTCTGTTGAGCTTCAGCGGGTGGACAGATGGCTTTAAGTTCTCCTGCAAAATGTCTCGATGAACTTGGGAATACATTTTTCCTTCGATGATAGCAATCCGTCCAGGCCCTGATGCAGCAAAGCAGCACCAAACCATGATGCCTCCACCACCATACTTCACAGTTGGCATGAGGTTTTGATGTTGGTGTGCTCTTTTTCTCCACACATAGTGTTGTGTGTTTCTTTCAAACAACTTAACCTTGGTTTCATCTGTCCACAGAATATTTTGCCAGTACTCCTGTGGAACATCCAGGTGCTCTTGTGCAAACTGTAAATGTGCAGGAATGTTTTTTTTGGACAGCAGTGGCTTTCAAATAAGCCGCAAACAAAATGCAGTGGGAACAAAACCCATAAAAACGGTGGAGGAACATGCTACCTGGGCTGGATTGTAGCCCGATATAATCCTGTTAATGGACCGGGCTAATATTTAAGAAGGAACTGGTGGCAGTCTACCTGGCTGGCAGGGCTCTGTTTCACTGTGGCAGGGAAAGGTATCTCTCAGCCTGTCAGGGTTGTGAGCGAGTGTTGTGCCACACCGGAGGTCACGTGAACCACCCCCTGTCACTCCGCATGCCTTCTAGTGCCCGTGTGGACAGGGGGTATTTGTGCAAAACTGTGCCAAGCTGACCTTATGTACACCCAGGGAACGTCACGTCTTGGTAAAAGTAAATAGACCGTACCGCGTGATCCTGACCTAGTAGTCACGTCAAGCGTTTCTGTGAGGTGCAGTTCCTCACAGTTCATAGACCAATTTTCAGCCTGATTAGAGCAGTCTTGATTTGGGTCAAATTTATTTGTAACAAATTAATTTTTCTTACTGATGCATTACATTTGGACTCAAAAATCATATCAACAAGCACCCCAACTACAGAAGCCAGAAATATTTAAAGAGACGTTAACCATTCAAAAATACATCTCCAAACTAACCAACTAACTAACTAAAGATATAGCAGAGAGTTCTCTTGATCAGTTGTGAGACAATTGGATAATAACAGACCAAAACAAACAGACAGGAGAAGACGACACAGCAGGGGAATTCCTGCTAATAGTAACCCACAATCACAATTTTTAAAGGAGATGCAGTACTGTAATTTGAGAAATTGGAAGCCCATTTTTTTTACTAGATAATAAATAGTGTTGAGCACGAATATTCGAATTGCGAATTTTTTTCTCGAATATCGCGATTTAAAAATTTCGCAAATATTTAGAATATAGTGCTATATATTTGCGGAATTGAATATTTTTTTTTTTTTATGCTCCCGTTGCCGCTTCTGCCGACTTCCGTGCTCATGGAGCGTCCCCATCACCATGGGAACGTCTCCATATACTAGAATGTACTGTCGGATTTGAGAATTACGTTGAAATCGCAATTCGATTATTTCAAGTTATAATAATTGAATTGCGATTTCAACTTAACACTGCTATATTCCATATTCGTTAATTCTAGCCTAATATGGAATATAGCAGTGCTAAGTTGAAATCGCAATTCGATTATTATAACTTGAAATAATCGAATTGCGATTTCAACGTAATTCTCAAATCCGACAGTACATTCTAGTATATGGAGACGTTCCCATGGTGATGGGGACGCTCCATGAGCATGGAATATAGCATTACTAAGTTGAAATCGCCATGCGATTACTTCGAGTTATATTAATCGCATTGTGATTTCAACTTGGACCTTGTTTACTATGGTTGGCTTCAATGGCTTGGTAGAATTAGCGAATATGACGAATGTATTCGTCATATTCCACAAAACGAAGATATTCTCCATCTTCGTTTTAGCTACCTATTCATCAACTTCGCGAATTCTAGCAATCATATAGGAAAGTTGACTATAGAGACAGCTAAGTTTAATTCACTATGCGATTATATTACTTAGCTTTTTTTTTATAAATAGAATAATTATAATAATTATCAGGTATTATAATTATTCTATTTATTTTTAAAAAAAAGCTAAGTAATATAATCGCATAGCGAATTAAGACGAAGTTAGAGCAATATTACGAAATTTCGTAAAATACCGTTGCCTTATACTATTAAAAGAAAAAAATCGCAATACGCGATGAATCGCATATTATTCACGATAATTGGAAAAATTATGAATATTCGATTTCGACGAATATAACACGAATATTCAATCGAATATTCACGAAATATCGCGAAATCGAATATGGCACCTCCCGCTCATCATTAATAATAAAGATATTTATAGATATTATTTTTATCTGGTTTAAAAGGGAAGTATAATGTTTAGTTTTCTGTTGTTCTAGATCTTCTTAAGCTTTGCAGTTCTCACAGTGGGGAGTTGTATTAATTGATTAATGCCCATGTCTCTTCAAAAATGAATTTTAAATTGATTAGACTATAACATGACCTAAACTTTTTTTTTTCCCCGCATGATAAACAATTTAATATTTGACAATATAAATTACCATAAAATAATCCAGTTTATGGTGATACACCAACTTTACTATCTTCTTATATACATAAAATTAGGCTGCATCAAACCTCTTGTCTAGGTTTCAAGCTCAAGGCTTTAAAGCTGATCTATTGCATATGACTTGGACTTGTTCTGGAATTAAGGTCTACTTGTTGGGAGTTCTGGTGCAAAGCCATCTGTAACATAATTTGGAAATACCCCTTGACCCCTGCACTTGTTTATTAGGAGCATGTCTTGGTTACTTTCTCTCCTTATACATAAAAGAAATTTGATTGCTAGATTATGTTTTCAACAAGACTCCTAATCGAAAAAAAGTGACTTCTTATTTTATAACTTGGGAAACACAGGTGATGCTAGCTAAACCTGCGTACAATTTATCAGTGTTCAGTCAATTCTCGCAGACTCTTTAGAATATTTTTGATACACCTTTATTTACACAATTATTATTTTTTTTCTTTTTCTGTTCTATACTAATTGGATTATGGATGAGGAGAAAAAGTTACACCTATTTCACAAAATTACTAAAATAGAATTTAGGCTACTTTCACACTTGCGCATGTTGCAGTTTTTGTCCACCTGCCTCTTGGCATGTTTGCCATGCTGCGGCCGGACCTCCAGCCTGTCCCCATTATAGTGAATGGGGCCAGAGCGGACTTTCGGCGGCACACATGGGCTAGAGCAAGTGTGAAAGTAGCCTAACAAAGACACTTGCCTGATTAGGCATGGAAAAGGTGTGATTAAATATGCAACTGTTCTTCATTTCACCCGCTGCCTCATGCCTTATTAGGCATAAAAAGAGTCAGCTGCATATAATTATATAGCTCATGTATAATGCCTGACCAACATTAAGAAGCATAATATACATTTATTAGTATGCCACAATCCTCAATAAATTAGTTTGAGACACGTTTGTATAACATGTCATTGCTTGTTTTCAGGGAACAACTGTGATCCCTTACCTCACATCCGTCCTGACAGACCCATCTCAGTGGGAGACTCCAGAAGAGTTCAACCCCAGGCATTTCTTGAATGAGGAGGGCCAGTTCCGCACAAAGTTGGCGTTCATGGCTTTCTCAGTAGGTAAGAAGTAGAGAAAAAGATGTAACCAGAAATAATGATAAAACTGAAGGAGCATCTGCGAAGAGGACTTTATAGATGACATGGTGATGTCACATCAGCAAGCGTGAGAATTGCGTCAATCAAGATGGCCGCAACGGCCTCTCTGCAATCAAATGGATGAGGTGAGTATTAGAGATGAGCGAATCGAAGTTGATGAAGTGGAATTCGATCCGAATTTCAGGAAAAATTTCGCACCAAAGCCAAATTTCCTGGCTCTTCGTGGTAACGAAATGCATTTTTTCCTAAAATAGCTGCTGCACGTGTGAGGACATGGAGCAAAGAACTCTGGGAACGGTGGATCACAGGCACCACAAAGCCATGTATGCAGCCAATCAGCAGCCATCCAGCCCCTGTGATGTCACAGCCCTATAAATACCCTCAGCCATTTTGGATTTTGCCATTTTCCAGTGTACTTAGTGCAGGGAGAGATCTCAGCTGGCGCTAGGGACAGTGCTAGGTAAGACTTAATTGTCCTAAAAAAAACGAGTTAGAAGTACAGGGAGAGATTAGTCAAGGTGAAGGGAAAGGATAGGGAGGCATCATCTACACTATAAAAGGAGAACAGGGTGCAGTAGGAGAGTGTACATCCTGGGTAATGGGAGCGATTCTATTACACCTTGCTGCACTAATTGGGGTTCCAAATTGCAGTTATAATAGGAAAAAAAAGGAAAAAATATATGTCATAATTACCGTTCAGCGGTGAAATTACATTGTACCCCAGCCACTTAAGGGGCTTATTAATAGGAAATAAACGTACGTCCTATTTGCCGTTCTGCATTAATTTTACATTGTTTAACTTTTTTTGGGGGGGTGTATTATAGGAAAAAAAAGGAAAAAATATATGTCATAATTGCCATACAGTGGTGAAATTATATTATACTTGTCACGAGGGTGTCAAGAACCACGCCTGACTCCGTTATACCCAGGGTCAGGAAGTCGCAGCGGTTGGCTGCGCGCTCTATGTAAGATAGGGCTGTTTCTTTATGGTAGCTTTCTGGGTTTGCTTTGCAACCCTTTTTGGCTCACTCAGGGATCCGTAGCTCCTTCTCCTCAGCTGTTCCTTGTCCAGTACTCCCAACCTCCTTATATTCCCCTCTCACACTTCTCTGGTTGCCAGATATAGAGCTTCCTGCCTGGACTTCTATACTGACCCACTGGAGCTGTGTTGCTGCGTTCTCTGGTTGTTGGTCCAGAACGTTTCCCTCCGGATCCCTGTTGGACCTTTGGGGTCTGCTGTGGTCGCCCACCTGGGTCTATGTGTTTGTCTGTATTGTCTGTCCTCTCCCTGGTGTTTCCTTCTTAGTGTCAGTGGTGCGGACTAGCGATCCCACCGGCCCGTTCACTATCTAGGGCTAATTTTTAGGGAAAGCCAGGGTTTAGGCACGTGATCGCCACACGGGTGAGGAACCCGTCTAGGGACGTCAGGGCAGTCAGGTGCCAGCCGCAAGGTGAGTCAGGGGTTACCACCTTGCCCTCTCCCTTGGGCAGGGCTTTCCCTTTTCCCTCCCTGTGCGTGACGCCGGTCATTACAATACTACAGCCATTTATGTGGTGTATTAAAAGTTAATAAACATACGTCCTATTAGCCGTTCTGTGGTGAATTGTGATTGTTATATTTCTTTTTTGGGGGAGTATTAACCACCTCAGCCCCCCTAGCTTAAACCCCCTTAATGACCAGACCACTTTTTACACTTCTGCACTACACTACTTTCACTGTTTATTGCTCGGTCATACAACTTACCACCCAAATGAATTTTACCTCCTTTTCTTCTCATTAATAGAGCTTTCATTTGGTGGTATTTCATTGCTGCTGACATTTTTACTTTTTTTGATATTAATCAAAATTGACCGAAATTTTTGCAACAAAAACGACATTTTTCACTTTCGGTTGTAACGTTTTTCAATTAAAACTACATTTCTATTTAATTTTTTCTCTAAATTTATTGTTCTACATGTTTTTGATAAAAAAATGCAATAAGTGTATATTTATTGGTTTGGGTAAAAGTTATAGCTTTTACAAACTATGGTGCAAAAATGTGAATTTCCGCATTTTGAAGCAGCACTGACTTTCTGAGCACCTGTCATGTTTGCTGAGGTTCTACAATGCCCAGACAGTAAAAACACCCCATAAATGACCCCATTTCGGAAAGTAGACACCCTAAGGTATTCGCTGATGGGCATAGTGAGTTCATGGAAGTTTTTATTTTTTGTCACAAGTTAGCGGAAAATGATCATTATATTTTTTTTTTTACAAAGTCTCATGTTCCACTAACTTGTGACAAAAAATAAAATTTTACATGAACTAATCATACCCCTCACGGAATCCCTTGGGGTGTCTTCTTTCCAAAATGGGGTCACATGTGGGGTATTTATACTGCCATGGCATTTTAGCGGCCCTAAAGCGTGAGAAGTAGTTTGGAATCCAAATTCACAAAAATGCCCTGTGAAATCCTCATGAAAGTACTCATTGGAATTTGGGCCCCTTTGCGCATCTTGGCTGCAAAAAAGTGTCACACATGTGGTATTGCCGTACTCAGAAGAAGTAGGGCAATGTGTTTTGGGGTGTCTTTTTACTTATACCCATGCTGGGTGAGAGAAATATCTCTCTAAAAGACAACTTTTCCCATTTTTTTTATACAAAGTTGTCATTTGACAGAGATATTTCTCACACAAAGTTTGAGTATATGTAAATATACACCCCAAACCACATTGCCCTACTTCTCCTGAGTACTGCGATACCACATGTGTGACACTTTTTTGCAGTCTAGGTGCGCAAAGGGGCCAAAATTCCAATGAGTATCTTTTAGGAGGGCATTTTTAGGCATTTGGATTCTCATGCTTTAGGGCCCCTAAAATGCCAGGGCAGTATAAATACCCCAAAAGTGACCCCATTTTGGAAAAGATACCCCAAGGTATTCTGTGAGGGGCATGGCGAGTTCCTAGAATATTTTTTTTTTGGGGCACTAGTTAGCGGAAAATGTTTTTATTTTTAATTTTTTTTCTTACAAAGTCTCATATTCCACTAACTTGTGACAAAAATAAAATTTTATATAAACTCACCATACCCCTCACGAAATACCTTGGGGTGTCTTCTTTCCAAAATGGGGTCACATGTGGGGTATTTATACTGCCCTTGCATTTTAGGGGACCTAAAGCGTGAGAAGTAGTTTGGAATCCAAATGCGTAAAAATGCCCTGTGAAATCCTGAAAGTACTCATTAGAATTTGGGCCCCTTTGCGCATCTTGGCTGCAAAGTGTCACACATTTGGTATCGCAGTACTCAGAAGAAGTAGGGCAATGTGTTTTGGGGTGTATTTTTACATATACCCATGCTGGGTGAGAGAAATATCTCTCTAAAAGACAACTTTGTATAAAAAAAATGGTAAAAGTTGTCTTTTAGAGAGATATTTCTCTCACCCAGCATGGGTATATGTAAAAATACACCCTAAAACACATTGCCCTACTTCTTCTGAGTACGGTGATACCACATGTGTGACACTTTTTTGCAGCCTAGGTGCGCAAATGGGCCCAAATTCCAATGAGTACCTTTTAGGAGGGCATTTTTAGGCATTTGGATTCCAGACTTCTTCTCACGCTTTAGTGCCCCTAAAATGCCAGGGCAGTATAAATACCCCACATGTGACCACATTTTGGAAAGAAGACACCCCAAGGTATTCTGTGAGGGGATTTAATTTTTGGGCACAAGTTAGTGGAATATGAGACTTTGTAAGAAAAAACAAAAAAAACTAAATAAAATTTCCGCTAACTTGTGCCCAAAAAAAATTGCGGACAATAAAAGGCATTTTCTATATAGTTCTGGCAATGTGCGGATCCGCAAAATGCGGAAAAAACATTGCCGGTGTCCGTGTTTTGCGGATCCGCGGTGTCCGTGTTGCAAAACACATACGGACGTCTGAATGGAGCCTTACAGGGGGGTGATCAATGACAGGGGGGTGATCAGGGAGCCTATAAGGAGTGATCACCCCCCTGTCATTGATCACCCCCCTGTAAGGCTCCATTCAGACGTCTGTATGTGTTTTGCGGATCCGCGGATCCGTAAAACACATACGGACGTCTGAATGGAGCCTTACAGGGGGGTGATCAATGACACGGGGGTGATCAGGGAGTCTATAAGGGGTGATCACCCCCCTGTAAGGCTCCATTCAGACGTCTGCATGTGTTTTGCAGATCCGTGGATCTGCAAAACACATATGGACATTTGAATGGAGCCTTACAGGGGGGTGATCAATGACAGGGGGGTGATCAGGGAGTCTATATGGGGTGAATAAGGGGTTAATAAGTGACGGGGGGTAGTGTAGTGGTGTTTGGTGCTACTTTACAGAGCTGCCTGTGTCCTCTGATGGTCGATTCAAACAAAAGGACCACCAGAGGACCAGGTAGCAGGTATATTAGACGCTGTTATCAAAACAGCGTCTAATATACCTTTTAGGGGTTAAAAAAATCTCATCTACAGCCTGCCAGCGAACGATCGCCGCTGGCAGGCTGTAGATGCACTAGTTTACCTGCCGATCCTGTGAACGCTGCGCGCCTGTGTGCGCGCGTTAACAGGAAATCTTGCATCTCGCAAGAGGACGCGCCGGCGCGTCCAGGAGGAATAACGGGGCCGCCGCCAGGATGCATTCCTGCGTGCGGCAGGCCTGTAGTGGTTAATAGGAATAAAAATATGTCTTATTTCCCGTTCTGCAGTGAAGTTACATTGTACTACAGCCATTCACGGGCTGTATTATCAGGAAATATATACGCACGTCCTATTAGCCGTTATGCGGTGAATTGTGATTGTTATATTTCTTTTTTTAGGGTGTATTAATAGGAAAAAGAATATGTCTTAATTGCCGTTCTGTGGTGAAGTTACATTGTACTACAGCCTTTTTTGGGGTGTATTTTTTTAATTTTAATTTAATTATTTTATTATACAGTCTGTCAGACAGACAGGTGACAGGCCCTTCAAAGAGAATGGGCAGTGGCCAAAATGTTTCTATCATAGGCAAAAGTAGCAGCAGAAGAAGGGGTGGTGGCAGCAGGATTCGCAGCGAGAGGTCTGAGATCCCAGTGTCATCTAGCGGTCGTGTCTTGAACAGCAACCCAGCGGTGATTGAATAGTCGACTCGGTCTTCGACTTTGTCGCAAGTGACATCAGACACTACCAGCCAAGATTTGGTGGGTTCCTTTGACACGACACTTAGTTGGCATGGCCCAAGAGCAAGCCCTATGCCCTCACCTGTCCTCAACTTGCCTCTGTCATTTTCTGTTCCCTCAGCGTGAGATGTATTATATGTCTGTGACGAATACTGCACCTTGCTGCCGCCGGACGTCAAATACGTAGAGCCAGCGAGATACGGTATAGTTACTGGTTACCAAGGTGTGATGTTACGCCGTCCCTGAAGAGCAGGTAAGGTCAGCTTGGTACAGTGTTCACAGACTCCTCCTGTCCACATGGGCACAGAGAGGCAACAAGCTGAGGGAGCCTTTTCATTGCCCCAGTGAAAGCGTTTCCTCATCCCGGGAAGACTGCCACCAGCTTCTCATTTGATATAAGCCCGGTCCACTACCAAGATTATGTAGGGTGAGAAACCAACCCACTGTAATGTATAACTAGGCCGAAACACGGACGTGGGGATTCGTGATCGAGATACAAGACAGCACAAGATTAAATTATATATTTAATCGCCTTAAGGGCTCACTAGAAATAACACATTATACAGAGAAAATATATACAGTGGTCTGAGTGGTAAATACAGATGGCGTAGTAGAACAGGGTTAAGCAGAACAAAAGTCAGTTTATCAGATGGATGAGTCCTTTGGGTTGTGATGAGTTCTTAGCTGTAGTCACATGGAGGGCACTGATGTCAGCAGTTTGCAGGTCCCTCTAAACACATGGCACGATGTGACCCCCCTTCAGAGAAAAGACACTCCCGCTTGCTGGCACGAGCCTTTTGACCTGTAGCCGGCCCCTGGGAGGAGTCCATTGCCCCTCTTCTGGGGCTGGCAGAAAATGAGCCACAAAACCGATTAGGGCTCATGACTCCAGACCAGAATGTTGCAGGGAGGTGGTTCTGGGACCAATGGATCTGCCTGGGTTCCGGCTACCAGTAGAGTCCAAGCATGGTACTGTTATTTGGTTTCTGTGGGGAGATATACATATCTCCCCTTCCTGGAATCCCACCACCAAACTATGACCACAGGCCTGTTCATCGTGGCCACAGAGACACAAATATGTATCTGGTTTATGCTTGTGATGGACATAATTCCTTATGAATCACCAGTTCCATGATGTCTGATAATTTTATTGAACTGGGGAACGGCCTAGACCCCCTGCATGGAAGTTTTCCTGCAGGATCCGTGCTGTCTGAATGGAGGTGAGAAATTGTACGCAAGTGGCCTGCTTGGCCAGGACCTCCTGTGGAGTTCTCTGACATCTGCTATCTGGCTGCGCTTTGAAGCAGGGCCCTCCTGAGTAGTTTGATTTCCTCTGCCCACTCCTGGAGCATATGGCAGGAATGAAATAATAATCCATATTCCTCACAATGCCATAGGCTTGGCTCCACTTTTAGGCGAGGACAAGCTACAGTCAGCAGCTACTGCCCAGCCAAGATCTGGAGGAGACATCTTTCGCTTCCTCTGGTAGGCGGGCAAGTAGTGATGATGAGAGTCACCTGGGAGCAGGTGTTGCGAGCGGTCAGGTTCCTGGTCCTGAGACCGATAAGGGGGACATCAGTGATGTGCAGACAGTAGCGGATGATGTGATGTAGCCGATCGCACTTGGGAGCCAGGTGAGGAAGGGGTTTCATCATCATCAGGAAAAGAGGGTGGCAGCTTGCAAGTGATGCAGTGGCTGAGCCAGCAGGGTGGCAAGAATGGGAGGTCGGGAGCCAAATGTGTCCGGGTAGACCACCCGCTTCGCATGAGCCTACCAGCCCGGAAAGTAGCAGTGCAGGGGTTCATGGCGGCAGCGGTAGCAGGCAGTCAGCGCGGAGTGTTGGGGGGAAAATGCCATACTCAGCAGTGTGGCAATTTTTTGTTAGGGAGGAGGTGAACGTGGCCATTTTCCGAATTTGTGGGCAGAAGGTAAAGCGTGGCCATGTTGGCACCACCGCCTTGCGTCAACACATGCAGCGTCACCATAAAGTGGCCTGGGAGAACCATGGCTCCGAAGGGATTGCCAAGAGACAATAGTATTGTTGCACTCATCTAACAGCGCAGAAGCTGAATGTGCTCCTGGCCAAGTTGCTGCTGCTGCAGTCTCTCGCTTTCCAAGTGGTGGACTCTGCACCTTTCAGAGAACTAATGGCTTGTGCCGAGCCGAGGTGAAGAGTCCCAAGCCGTCATTTCTTTGCCAAAAAGGTATTACTAACCCTGCAAACTTATCTAGAACAGAAGATGGGCCAGTCCTGGAGCCTGTCGGTGTCTGCCAAAGTGCACAGCAGCGCCGACCTGTAGAGCTGTAACTACAGTCAGGGACAATACATGTCCTTTACGGCCCATGGTGAATGTGGTTCCTGCACAGCCGCACCAGCAACTTGGCCAGGTGACGCCGCTTCCGCCTCTACATTCTCACGCCATTGGTCCTGCGACAATGTCCGCCTCTGTCTCCACTGCAGGGACCATTCCCAGTGGCCCTCTAGCATACCACATCTGCAGGGCACGGTGGTGTCACGCTGTTCTGCACCTCTTTTGCCTGGGCGAACGGAGTCACACAGGGGAGGAACTGCTCTGCGTCCTTCATCAAGAAATCGAATCCTGGCCATCTCCTCGACAACTGAAAATCGGAACCATGGTGACCAACAACGGGAAGAACATGATGTCGGCACTGTGTCAAGTGTGTTCAATCTGGTTGTAAAGCGGTTACTGAAGTCTTCACCCCATCAGCAAGACATCCTGAAAATGGCCAGGAAACATTGCATGCACTTCAGCCACTCGTACACCGCAAAGCACACCCTCCTTGAGCTGCAGTGGCAAAATGGCATCCCCCAACATAGGCTGATATGCAACGTTTCCACCTGTTGGATTTCACCTTCCATACATTATTTTGGACAGATTATATGAACAGAGAAAGGCCATAAATGATTTCTTAATGATACAGGCGGACAGAGGTACTCCACTATGTAACTTCGATGCTAGCCAGTGGCAGCTCACGCGTGACACCTGCCGTTTGCCAGTTGCCAGGAGGCTACGTTATTTGTCAGTTGCCAGGACTACGGGATGAACAACATCATTCCACTGCTTCATGTCCTGGAACAGATGCTGCTAAATCTGGCTGGTCAGGGGACTGGAGACATGGCGACTACATCTCACAGCCAAATGAGCCCTATGAGAGCTGAACTAGAGGAGGAGGACATTCGAGCACAAGCAATGCGTAGATAAATGGGTGTTTTTTCTACATAGGTGACAGGAGAGGAGGAGCAAGAGCAGCCGGAGGACCTACAGGGTGATGAGGAATAGGAGTCAGATGACCCAGACCCACCGTGGCAGTATGCAGTGGAGATAGAGGCAGGGAGTCCCTCCCAGTCACTTGCACAAATGGCCCGATGCATGCTCACTTGCTTGAGTAGTGACAGCCTAATTGTCACAATTCGGCGGAGGGTATATTGATATATTGATCGGCACTGCGGAAAATAGAGTGGCGGTGCACGTGTCCCAGGGCAGGCGTCCCATGTAAATAAAAGGAAAAACGGACCGGCACTCGCTGTTAGTATATAATCTGTTTGATAAAGGCAGATTGTATGCTGAAATGCGTCACTGTAATGTGACAATAAATCACAAAATTATACAAGATTATCTTCTAACAGCGAGAGCCGGTCAGTTTTTCCTTTTAATTCGGCAGAGGGATGACTACTGGCTCTCCAACATGTTAGACTCTCGCTCCCGGTCCAAAATAGGGGCCTTTTTTACATCCGCTGAGAGGGAGGACAAACTGAACAACTATTGAGACATCCTATGTAGTCAGTTGGGTGCTGCCTATGTGTGCCATTGCCCATCCTCAAGCAGGTCTGACCGGGGGGCCCTCTGAGCTCATGTTCCACTGTCATGGATGCTGGGGGGAGGGCAGGAGCAGTACCAGCTCCATCTGCAGCAACTTAAGTCTAGTGTCGCTGATAAGCAGTTTTCTTCACCCGCCTACTGAAGAAAATACTCACCAGCAGCAGCAGCTAGACATAGAGCAGAACTTAAACCAGCAGGTTGTAGCATACTTGGAGTGCACTCTGCCGTCCCACATTGAAGATCCCCTGGACTACTGGGCAGCCAAAGTTGATTTGTGGCTGCAACTGGCCGAGTTTTTCCTAGACAAGCTTTTCTGTCCGGCCAGCAGTGTGGCATCAGAGCGCGTGTTTAGTGTGGTAGGGGCCATAGTTACCCCAAGGAGAACTCACCTGTCCACTCAAAATGTGGAGAAACTGACCTTTGTGAAGATGAATCAGGCATGGACCAGCCAGGATTTTCAAACACCAGTGCCTGATGCATCAAACTTGCTCATCCATGGTGCCACCCTAGACTTTGTCAAAAGAGACCTTCTGGCTACCTGCTTCAGCTACTATTCTGATTCTGCCATCTGCCTGATGCCACACCTGCTGCCAGGTGCTCCTACTGCCATTTGCCATCTTCAGCTGGTATTGGTATTGCCCCCCACCTCCCCACTCTGTCACTGGACCACTCTGTGTTCTCCTGAGTATGAGCGATAGGCAAACATGGCGCCCGCTGGCCCATGCAGCGTGTTTCAAACAGCAGTGACCTGCCGCTAATTACTGTGACCAGCAGTAATGCCGATCGCGGTAATTAAAGGCTTTAGATGCCGTGATCAAGTAAGATCATGGCATCTAAAGGGTCAAAAACCTAGAAGTGCGAGCCCTGCGGCCAATGGGGACATTGGTAGTTGCTTTGAATGCTGTGAGTCTCGCTGACGATACCCATAGCATTTATGCAGGCCAACATAAGAAATGAGCAATTGACAGTAATAAACTAATTTTAAAAATACATGATGGTTCAAAATTAAAAATTAAAAAACAGATCTTATATGCTCATATATGAGCTTCAAGCTCATTACAAAAAATAAAAAAAGTTAAAAAAATATATTTATAAAATGTAAAAATATAAAAGTTTAAATCACCCCTCTTTCCTTATAATAAAAAACAATACCTAAATAACAAAAATATAACAAATATAAACATCATGGGTATCACTATTAAAATATGAAAATATTTTTCCAATACGGCAAATGGCATAACAGATAAAAGGGTCAAAATGGACAAATTGCCATTTTTTCATTGCTTCTCTTACCCCCAAAAATGTAATAAAGCGTGATAAAAAAGTCATAAACAATCCAAAATGGTATCAATAAAAAAGTACAGATTGTCCCGCAAACACTAAGCCCCTATCCAGCTACGTTGACATAACTATAACCCTGGGTTCACACCTGAGCGTTCCGAAAGGAGCGCTCTGTATGCGCGATTGTACGGGTGTTTGCAATCGCGCATACAGAGACAAGCAAACGCCCATTGTCGCGCGTTCCCGAAAGTCTATGTACGGGAACGCGCGACAAAACGCCCCAAAGAAGCTCAAGAACTTTTTTGAGCGTTGGGCGTTTTACAGCACGATCGTACGTGCTGTAAAACGCCCAGGTGAGAACCATTCCCATAGGGAAGCATTGGTTTCTCCTTGTTGAGCGTTTTATAGCGCGTAGGAATGCGCTGTAAAAGGCTCAGGTGTGAACTGAGGGTAAAAAATTTATGGTGGTCAGAATATGTGTCACTACCAGAGCTTTGAGACGTTCTCACAGCTCTGTTTCTCCACCCCTGTGATGATGTCACTACTAGAGCTTGGAGGAGTTCCCTCTGCCCTGTTTCTCCGCCCCTGTGATGAGGTCTTTACTTTCTGTTTCCTTCCTCCCAGCTGTCTCTCCTGTGTTTGATTTCGTTGCCTTTAAATCACCCCTCCTCCTCTGTAGAGGTGCGGATTATACTTTTCATTTGAGCTGTATCTCTCGCTTGAGTATCTTCACCTGTGTGATATCTTTTCACTGGATCTGTGTTCTGCTGAAGCAAGTACTTCGGATATTGTCTGCTGACTTTGGATCTGTTTTCACTGCAGCTGCACCTCCTTCAGTTAAGTGTACATTCATTAGTGATTTTCTGTTTGCTGGATCCCAGGTGACCCTGACTTCCTTCCGTGTCTAGTGTAGGGAGCCGGTGGTCGTGTCCCCTCACTATTGTAGGGTGTTCAGGTGTTATATAGTCGAGGTACGAGGATATGCGATCATCCACCATTGGGGTGTTCGCATAGGCTGAGCAGCTTAGGGAGAGCTTTTAGGGTCTGACAGGGGTCACCCTTTATCCTCCCTAGTTTGAGTCCGGTCAGTTGCTTTTCACTGTGTAGGCTCTTGTTGCTCACTTACAGCCGTGACAATATGGTGATGAAGATTTTTTTTTTCAAAGTTTACATTTATTTTTATACTATTTAGACAAAAAAAACTTACAAACATTGGGTATTGTTGTTATCGTACTGACCCAGAGAATGAAGGGCATGGGTCAGTTTTGCTGCAAACAAAACACTGTGGGAACAAAACCCGTAAAACGGTGAAATTGCTTCTTTAAAAAAAAAAAATTCACCCCATTTGGAATATTTTTACTGCTTCCCACTACATTGTATGCCATAATTAATGATGACATTAGTAAGTACAACTTATCCCGCAAAAAATAAGCCTTCATACAGCTATGTGAACTGAAATATAGAAAAGTTATGGCTCAAGAAAGATGGAAAAGAAACAATTGCAACGCTCCTTCCCCCAGGCCTTCTCGCGTCCCAGGTGTAGGAAATGCCGAGTGGTGTAGTGCAGCCTAAATGTCTCTTATGTGTCATGGTGCTCCTACCTGGATACTGCTGGACTCTAGGCTTTGGCTCCAAAGCAAAATAAAGGGGGAATAATTGAAGGATGAAGGAAAAATAACTTGAGTCCAGACCTTGTGGGGAATTCAACGGCAGCTTTAGGCCTCTTGCACACAAATGTTTTTTGTTTCCGTTTCCGTTCCGTTTTTTGAGTACCGTATACAGACCATATATGGAACTATTCATTTCAATGGATCTGCAAAAAAAACTGAAGGTACTCCGTATGACTTCCGTTTCCATATTTACGTTCCATTCAAAGATAGAACATGTCCTATTATTGTCCGCATAACGGACTAGGATAGTACTGTTCTATCAGGGGCCAGCTGTTCCGTTCCGCAAAAAAACCTGAATGCACACTGACGTCATCCGTATTTTTTGCGGATCTGTTTTTTTGCGGAGCGCAAAATACTGAAAAAGCCATACGGTTGTGCGCAAGAGGCCTTACTTGAATAAACTTTTATCCAAACTATTTGCAGGCTTTGTCTTTCTTCCAGCAGGCTTTAGCATAAACTGGCAGGCAAATTCAGCTCTGCTTTCTCTGTTTCTCTGCTGTACTGACAGGCTTGCTTAAATACTTCACTTTCTTTCTTTATGCTGCACTAAATTGTGCTGAAGTCTGGTTTATGTACTTTAGGTCTGTTCTGGTATCCTTGGATGGGGTGCCGTCGACTATTATTCCCCTCCTGATACTCAGTAAACAACGTATTTTCAGCCGAAGAATTATTCATCTTGCTGACTTCTCTTATGGTGGCCAAAGAACTATTCCTCTGGCCCCTATGGCTTCCAGACATCTTTATTCGTGGCCAGAAGAGCTTAGGGTGCTCTGGCTGGCGTAGGCACGCCTGAACATGCCCTTGCTCACACTCCTCCATTCTAGCTTAGAACTAGAGCTAGAACTAACTGGAAAAACCTGCCCCACCCAGCAGGGAGCAGGACTGGTCCACTTCTGCCCAGAGGGGGGAGAATGGAATGGTAGGTTCTATACTCTCTATCAATAGCTCTACCATTTGCACTGCCACCTGCTGATGAACCAGGCACATTACATGTAATAAAACAGTTGCATAAAAAGATTAGAAATGCACAGTGTAAAGGACCTGGACAAAAATACATAAGATGACATTTATGTTAACCCATTAAAGATAGTTGCAGGGTGTAGGAGTGGTAGCACTACTCGAGGGTGTTACACAATTATCACCAGTAGCACTAAACAAATACAACAGTGGAGCACATATGCCTCCCTTCAGCCCAAACATACATACCTAGTACTGCACACAATTTCTACTTGAGCAGCACCAAACAACACCACAGTGCAGCAAAAAATACTTCCCTATCAGCCTCAGTGCATTGCAACATAAATTACTTACCACAGTACAGCACAAAACAGGCACCACCCCAGAATCACCAAGTGCCACTGTGCAACACAAAATACAGCCCCTGTAGACCTAAACAAAAATAACAGTGCTGTAGAAAATATGTCTTAAGAAGTGTGAAACAAAAGCCACAATAATGCACTAAATGCCTCCTTGGAAGCAACAAATGAACTTCAGTGTATACTACCTCCCCCACATTGCCAAAAAAACCAGAGTGCAACACTAAATACGCTATAGGAAAATGATAAAATAACACCAAGAAGAATTTAAGATAAAAAGTCTATTTTCACAATCTGGCAATGCTGGAGGGTGTTTCAGTACATGTAGTGATGAAAGTTCCATACACATGTTCCACAGATTTCTTTTCTGTCATCCCTATTATTATTATTTTTTGTCGGACAGCACTGTTTTTCATCTTATCCCTTACAAGACTGTTGGTTGGATGTTGTTAACTTGTTAACTATGGCTGCTAGATGAAGGCCTACACCGTTTATACTATTAATGGACTTTTAAAAGGGAGAAGTGGGATTTTGAGAAGCTGGATGTCCATTCTTCAAATCTCAGAAAGAGTTGGACAAGTAATTTCTGTGGTCCATTGGTGGTGTCGACAGTGGTCAGGGGAGGGCACTTACACATGTAGAGAGCATTCTGGAATGTCATTCCCTTAAAAGAAAAGATACTGTATCTCAAAGGACAGCCCCGGCATCACAATTTTTTTCTGCAGTAGCCATTGTAGTGACTACCTGGACCATAAGAACAAAATCTACTTGAAGCAGGATGGAATTCAAGCACTCTACAAGCCGATTTGCCACTGACTTCTTATCATAGCCAAGGGCACCTGCACTGGTCACTTGTGGCAGCAGGGTTCAGCAGGCTGTTCTGGCGGCGGAACAGACTGCCGGATCCGAGCTACTGCTAGTCCACCGTGCCACCGGAAGTCTGCTCCTGCCCTATTCACTATGATAGGGATGGGCTGGAGGTCCGGCCGCAGCACAGCAAACATGCTGAGAGGCGGCCAGACAAAAACTACCTCATGCTGCATTTTTTGTCCTGTCACTGCCAATAATTTTTTCTCTGTGTGCTGATGGTGGTATGCACCTTGCTGCACGGTGACAATTAAGGGCACTTTCACACTTTTCCGGCATAGAGTTCCGTACTAGGGGCTCTATACCAGAAAAGAACTGATCGGTTTTATCCCCATGCATTCTGAATGGAGAGCAATCCGTTCAGGTTGCATCAGGATGTCTTCAGTCCAGTCTTTTTGACTGTTCAGGACAAAGATAAAACCGCAGCATGCTACCGTTTTATCTCCGGCCCAAAAAGCTGGAGACTTGCCTGAATGCCGGATCCGGCATTTTTTCCATAGGAATGTATTAGTGCCGGATCCGGCATTCAAAATACCGGGATGCCGGATCCGTCCTTCCTGCGCAGACCGAAAAAAAAAGTTAAAAAAAAATAAATGCCGGATCCGTTTTTCCAGATGATACAGGAAAGACGGATCCGGCATTTCAATGCATTTTTCAGACTGATCAGGATCCTGATGAGTCTTACAAATGCCATCGGTTGGCATACGTTTTGCCGGATCCGGCAGGCAGTTCCGGCGACAGAACTGCTTGCTGGATCATTCTGCAGCAAGTGTGAAAGTAGCCTAACACTCCAAAAACGTCAAAACTTGCATAGGTTTTAGAGACAGGACTCAATGTGTCAATATGTAACTTCGGTTCCCTCAGGCATGCTAAGACCTCAAAGACCGGGCTTTTTCTTATCCAAGCCACTCTGAGATTGTTTTCTCGTGACACATTGTACTTCATGACGGTAGTAAATTTGAGTCAATATATTTTGCATTTATTTAAAAAAAAATTAAAACATTTACCAAAAATGTGAATAAATTAGCAATTTGCAAAATTTCAATTTCTCTGCTTTTAAGGCAGACAGTGATCCCACATAAAATATTTATTACTTTACATTCGCCATATGTCTTCTTTATGTTGGCATCATTTTGTAACTATTATTTTATTATTATTTTTTTGGGGGGGATTTTAGAAGGCTTAGAATTTTAGAAGCAATTCTTAAAATTTGCAAAACCCACTTTTTAAGGACCAGCTAAACAAAACTCAGTATCTATTATCCTGATTCTGCAGTTTACAGAAACCCCCACATGTGGTGGTAAACTGCTGTAAGGGCACACGGCAGCGCACAGAAGGGAAGGAGCACCGTATGGACTGTTTTTAGCTGGCATGTCACATTTGAAGACCGTCTGATGCACCCCTACAGTAGAAACTCCCAAAAAGTGACCCCATTTTGGAAACTACGGGATAAGATGACAGTTCTCTTGATACTATTTTGGGGTACATATGATTTTTGATCGCTCTATATTATGCTTTTTGTGAGGCAAAGTAACCAAAAAAATGGCTTTTTCAGTTAATCGTCTTGTGTAGGGGTTCATTTTTTGCTGAAAGTTTTTTTAAATTATTTTATTCATTCAATATTATACGTTATAGGGCAAGGTGACAAAAGAATTGGTACATGTGACTTTTTCTTCTCTTCAAATTTTCTAGGCTTTGTGTCGTCATTTCCTGGAAGAGAAGACCAGGCGCATGCGCTGTGTACACTAGGAGGGTGGAAAGCGCACTACTATGCACATGGGTGGGATTTAGAGTTACTGGGGTGTATCCGTTGAAGCGATTAGGAGAGTGGTTATAACAGACAGTAAAAAAAAACTCTGGACTCAAGTGTGAGGAATACTTCACGCTGGACTCTATCAGCCTCATTAGCATGCAGCGTAAGACATTTGAAAAAAATTAATTCAGCAGGGAAGAGGTGGACACAGCACAACTATGAGGAATTAAGGGTACATTATACCATATGAGAATTGAATTGAGTCATCGTGGCATACAAGGGGTTAATCCACCGACATCATCGATGCCGGTGGATATAGCAGGGGCCCGGCTGCCAGTGAATGCCTCCATTGATCGTGCATGCACCACTTCAATACCCACCTGATCAACTTGATGTACTAGTATGTCAAAGGTCGTCAAGGCACTGGTGCTGATAGTGTGCTGCCTGACATTGTGTCACAGTTACTGACTATATATTGTAGGTGAATGTGTCGTGTTGAAAATAAATTCAAACTTTATTTTAAAAATTCAGTTGATCACAGACTAGTGTGCCTCTCGTATTGTTCTGTATCACAGTTATAGTGCGCTGGTCCAATCAACTCTTGTTTAAAAAAAAAAATGAAATTCTTGCCACACCTGTCCTTTACTTGCAGTAGATAGGGGATGAGATTGTGGACTGATGACTTATTCCTCTTCTCAGTCACAGCAGGATGATGTTGATGTCTCTGCTGAGTTGACACCATGCCTTTGAGCCAGTAGAACCCAATAGAAGTATCTCTTTTCTGTCATCTCTGTTTTCATTGTCACCTCCTAGTGAGGCATCTTCTTTTCTCCTAAGAGACAACACCCAGGGTGCTAAGGAAGATATTTAAGACAAGTGTTCCTCTTGAAGAGTTGTATGAGAATAGTCAGTGTTTGGACTGCCATGAGGTGGAGGATCATGCAGAAGAGCAGCTTGACCACATTGTTGTCTTTTTGGCACCAGTCACTGCTGTCTCTATACCTGCCTGAGTCAGCAGCCACTGAAAAGAGACTGCTAGAGGTAGCAGCCTGGTGGCCTCCTCCAGCGAAGTTCACATTCCCGTATAGGGGTAAAAGGGTGAATACCAGAGGAACACCCACACAATGCCCTCCGGTGTAGGCCCAAGTCAAATCAATTCAATAGTACAGTGGGTTCATATCCACTGCGTTACGTGATGTCACTGCAAGTCTTTCTCCAACTCTGGAGTCAGATGCACTGATGATGAAGGACTAGCATTATCAATGCAGTTTCAGCTTTGTA
Source organism: Bufo gargarizans (assembly GCF_014858855.1). Taxonomy (NCBI): domain Eukaryota; kingdom Metazoa; phylum Chordata; class Amphibia; order Anura; family Bufonidae; genus Bufo; species Bufo gargarizans. Next base: position 22,365,427 of record NC_058084.1, on the reverse strand, counting down.
TGGCATTTGGCCCCTTACACGACCAGACCATTGGGAATCAGCCACAGATTACCATTTTGAGGCTCGGTTACAAAATATATATTGTAAGCGTAAAAACAATGCAAAAATAAAATCATTGGCTAGACTGAAGATGCTGCTCGTTTGAGTCATCCTTAAAGGGAACCTGTCATCAACATTATGCTGCCCATACTACCGGCAGCATCAGACAGGTGAGTTGATTTCAGAGGTCTGTCATTTGAAAGTTAAAATTAAGTGGTTGCCGAAAACCAACATCACGATCACTGCAGACTAGGCCTGGAAAAGAGTCCTGGTTATTCATAAATTCCTGCTCTCCTGCTGATGACTGACAGTCTTCTACCTAGTCTTCTCTCTTTCTCTCTAGGAGACAACTGCCAATCATCAGCAGATGGGCGAGAGATCAGGAGATTGTGAATAACCAGGACTCTTCTCAAGTAGATTTGACTCTTTACAAGGCCTGGGCTGCAATGTTTATGATGCTGATTCTCAGCAACCACTGACTTTTAGCTCATGCGTGACACCCCGCTGAAATTGGCATTTCTTTCACTATTTTATGCTGCCCTCAGTGAGGTCAGCATAAAGTTGATGACAGGTTCCCTTTAAGAATGTTTAAATTCAATGACAGCAAGCAGAGGTTATATTATGAGGAGTTGATTGAAGCATAAATAATAATGACCTGGTTATTACATACAGTTGTGTTTTTCTTCTAGGGAAGCGAGCTTGTCTTGGAGAGAACCTGGCCAGCATGAATCTCTTCCTGTTCTTCTCCTCCCTGCTCCAGAGATTTACCTTCACCCTCCCCGCGGGGACACAATTTCAGGATGCAAAACTTCTGAACCTAAACAAGAATAACATCATTGGATCAGGCAAGATATGTGCCGAACCTCGCTCTTTGTAAAAGTGACCGCACGCTGTCCAGTCACACAGGAAGAAAGGCAATGAGAAGACATATTCCAGAAAATGTGACCAAATAAAGATATCAAATAAAAAGTGTTGCAATGTTTACAATCTGAATAATATTCCTTGTGCAATAATAGCTTTTTCTTGGAAACAACGGCTCAGGCGTCATGTGTCAGAATAATTCCATCTTGATCTATAGGTTAGATAGGTTGTAGGATCTGTAGGGTAAAATCCACTTCTGCATACTGAGCTGATTCCAGTGTGGTGAGGTTCAGGATCTGCTGAGGATCATCACCATACCATTATTCTCTTTGAAAGTGTATTGTAATGAATGATTGAATTTCTTGAAAAAATTTTCAGGTTCAATTCGGGGAAAATATAAGAACAATTGCTTCATGTCCAAATTGATTCTCCCCGAATAGAATATGTTCCATTTGGCCTGAGAATTGGTATATGACATTCTGGGGTCTTCTAAGACTCATCTTTTTCTTTCTTTTATTACTCTTTTTTTATTTATTTTTTAAAAATGTTTGCTCAATTTCTCCCCCTAACCCCTTTTAAGCTCTTGAAGACTATGACAGCAATAGCAAATAAAGTCAGAGTGACAGTGACATACAGAGCTATGAGCAATGCATGGTTGATGGTGTTACTAAATGGCCTGTTTAAAAGCACACCGCACCATCGCAAGTGTTATGGTTTTTCATATAAAAAAAGTTTCCAAAAATCATCCCTTATCTTGGACTGTTGATGCTTGAACACACATGGTGTTATAGGGGGAAACAAATGGCTTTTTTTTCAACCAGCATTCCAAAAATGATGCTATAACAAAAGCAGATGCCCCCTGCCCCTTTTTATAGAAACACACATATTGTCAGAAAAAAACAGTGGCTTGATATGAACAAGCCTTGAAAAATTCTCCTTATTTTGGGAGCGTCAGCAGTACAATGTGGATAGGAAGAGGGTAAGCTATGTAGGCATGATAGTGGCATATGGTAGCAGTAGTAACACAGAATGGACCAGACAAGGCAATAGATGCGTGTGCTGCTGTTTTTGAATAGTAATAGTAGAAGTAGTGACAGCTGTGTAGGTGTAATGGCATAGACTGTAAGCAAAGATGCAACTGTAGCGATGGCAGCAGCAGCCATATGGTATGAAAGACATAGAGTGGCAGCCACTTGATGAGTGGCAAGATGGGCCACTTCCAGAAAGTCCAGAACTTCTCCAGAATGTTGAGGAGATTAAAATGGCTGCTGCCATGGCTTCTGCTGCTCGTGACTGTGGGAGAGTGATACTCTGCTGGAGGTGGAGAGTGGCTTCTCTTTCAGACATGTTGGTGGCCGGGGTTGTCTCACTGTAAGTTACAGCAAGCTGTGTACACAATGTTTCCTGGCAATAACGTAATTTGCCTTCCCTTTCTGCCAGAGGAAAACATTCCCCCGTTTTGCATTGGTAGCAAGAGTCTAAAAGCATGGTTATCCAGTAATCCTCAAACTGTTTGATGTCAACGATACACCTGTCACTGCGTAAGCAAGTGAGCATACAGTCCAGTGTGTCTAAAGAGCTACTTATTTCCAACTATCCCCCACCCCTGCACTGAGACGATTGGGTGTCCTTTCCCGTGCCATCGTCATCATTGTCCTCATACACCTCCACTTCTGACTCATCCTCCTCCTGGCAGCTCCTCATGCTCATTCTCCACCTCCATTGCAGATATCCTTTGTGTGTCCCCAAGAGCTATAGGGCAGACTACAAGATGAGTTAGCTGCTTTAGTTCCGATGTCGTCCCCTACTGCATGAGCGTCAGCGTTTGTTCTAATATAAATACAGGAGGGATGACAACGTTTATGCCACAGGCGTCTCAGGTGAGCTGCCACTGCCTGACCTCGAAGTATACAAGCTCCCTGCTGCTGAGGCTGTCCAGTCATGACAAAATCGTTCACAGCTTGTTGCACCCATTGTCGCTGACCATCTAGCCCAGTGAGAGTTGGAGGGGTGACAGCCAGTGCAGCAATCAGGACCACAGTGGCAAGGCATGAGTGTGGTGGCCTGATATGTGTGGTATTTGGTACTCGTGTTTCTGCAGCTACCTCGGTCAGCATGCAGTGATGGAAAGAAAGGCACTGGATTCCTTCGGGGCACACTCTGGTGTTGAGGGATCCCCTGCCGGATATTGGTTAAGCTGCCCTAGATGGTACAAGATTTTAGGTGCAGAGAAGCCAGGGTCCCTGAGATTCATGATGCCAGCACCCTTGGGTGTAAATGAGGTATAGAAATGAAGAGAAGGTAGTTTATATAACACACCTAGAACATTTACTGAAAATCAGTTGCCTTGAGGTAGATATACAAGTTCATGGACATGGAAGAAGTAGTTGTAATCCATCCATCCATCCAATCTAGTAACAGGCTCTTGATCCAGTATAGATTCTAGGCACACTCAGGCTATTGTATCTGTAATCCTAATAACAGGTGCAGTGCCCTGGAGCAGGGGGTACTTTGACGTTTGGAGATTTGTGGACATTTGTCTATTTTCCCTATGCAAAATTATTAACTTCTTACTTTATTTCAATTGAAAAGGGTTAACTTGCACTGTTTAATACTGTGAAACTGCATTTTTTATGTTGCAATATATATCCTGTTCATTATTACTGTGTTTACAAGGCTCCGTGGAAAGGGTTTATAAATACTGAAAGACTGCTAAGAGTTTGAAGAGGGGCGTAGCTATAGGCTCATGGGCCCTGGTGCAAGAGTTCAGTTTGGGCCCCCCCTACCCTCAATACCGTTTCCTAACACCACCAGACCCCTGCAAGCCCGCCAGCTTCACCTCCTCCATGTCCGGCCCGTAAAACTCTGCCAGATGGGAGCGGGACCACTCCCTCTCCTGGCTGCTCCAACACGCACACACGCTCTGCCTCTGCCCCCACCCTATGTGAACTTACTTAGCCGCCGGCGCCCCCCACAGCTATTGTAAATCACTCAGGACTTTTACTCCATCTCTCCTGGGAGGCCCTGTGGACAGTGTTCCCTCTGAGCCTTGGCAGATGCTGAGTGGGGTCGGCTCAGAGATTGGCACACTGCCATTAAAGATGGGCGATAGGAAAACCTAAGATAATTGTCACATTAAAGAGCATACAGTGTAATCCCTGCACCATCCTGTACAATACAGTATAATCCCTGCACCATGCTGTGTAATATACAGTATAATCCCTACACCATGCTGTACAGAATACATTATAATCTCTGCACCATGACGTACAATATATAGTGCAGTTCATACACCATGCTATACAATAAACAGTATAACCCCTACACCATGCTGTGTAATATACATTATAATTCCTGCACCATGCTGTGTGATATACATTATAAACACTGCACCATGCTGTACAGAATACATTATAATCCATGCACCATGCTGTGTAATATACAGTCGTGGCCAAAAGTTTTGAGAATTACATAAATATTGGAAATTGGAAAAGTTGCTGCTTAAGTTTTTATAATAGGAATTTGCATATCCTCCAGAATGTTATGAAGAGCGATCAGATGAATTGCATAGTCCTTCTTTGCCATGAAAATTAACTTAATCCCAAAAAAACCTTTCCACTGCATTTCATTGCTGTCATTAAAGGACCTGCTGAGATCATTTCAGTAATCGTCTTGTTACTCAGGTGAGAATGTTGACGAGCACAAGGCTGGAGATCATTATGTCAGGCTGATTGGGTTAAAATGGCAGAACTTGACCTGTTAAAAGGAGGGTGATTCTTGAAATCAGTGTTCTTCCATTGTTAACCATGGTGACCTGCAAAGAAACGCATGCAGCCATCATTGCGTTGCATAAAAATGGCTTCACAGGCAAGGATATTGTGGCTACTAAGATTGCACCTCAATCAACAATTTATAGGATCATCAAGAACTTCAAGGAAAGAGGTTCAATTCTTGCTAAGGAGGCTACAGGGCGTCCAAGAAAGTCCAGCAAGCGCCAGGATCGTCTACTAAAGAGGATTCAGCTGCGGGATCAGAGTGCCACCAGTGCAGAGCTTGATCAGGAATTGGCCCAGAAGTTGATTGAGAGCATGCCCAGTCAAATTGCAGAGGTCCTGAAAAAGAAGGGCCAACACTGCAAATACTGACTCTTTGCATAAATGTCATGTAATTGTCGATAAAAGCCTTTGAAAAGTATGAAGTGCGAGTAATTATATTTCACTACATCACAGAAACAACTGAAACAAAGATCAAAAAGCAGTTTAGCAGCAAACTTTGTGAAAACTAATATTTGTGTCATTCTCAAAACTTTTGGCCACGACTGGCCACGACTGTACATTATAATCCCTACACCATGCTGTGTAATATACAGTATAATCCCTGCCCATGCCGTATAATATACATTATAATCCTTGCACTGATGTACAGTATAAATTATAATCCCTACACCATGCTGTACAATATACAGTATAATCCCTGCACCATGCCGTATAATGTAGGTGTTATACTATATATTGAACAGCATGGTGTATGGATTAGAATGCATATTGTATAGCATGGTACAGGGATTATAATGTATACTGTACAGAAAATGTATGGAGGTTACACCATGCCGGACAATATAACCCCTGTGGGATAAATAGATAGATAGATAGCTATACCTACATACAGTCTATATACCTATATACAGCCGATACCTATACACAGTCTATACCTATATACAGCCTATGCCTATATACATTCTATAACTATTGTAGGGATTCGCTCTGGTAGGCAGGGTAAGCGGACGCAGTATAGAAGCAAGAACACAGTTGTAAAGTAAAAGTTCAGTGTTTATTCACACAAAAAGCAATAAAGCAAACACAACACTGTGCAGAGTCCTGGTGTTAATTCACACCACATAAAGTCCACAGCACAAACGTGTCACCTGGCGGACTGTTTTGCCCATGGCAATCCAAAGCTGTCCACTACAGGCTTTAGGGCACGTGATTTTCAGCGTGCGGCTCTCCAGCACGCTACCAACTGGTTAGAAGCCAAGACCACAGTGCTTCACAGCTCCACCATAAAAATGCAGGGTAATCCACACACAGATGTGACTGCTGGCTGGGTTTTTATTCCCAGCCCAAAACCTGGCCTGGAACGTGGGGAACAGCCACCTACCCTGCTCTTTGACTGCTCCCAATAAGAACCGGCCTGGATCGGATTTACAGCCACACTAAGTAAATACACCGTATCAGCTGATGCTGACTAGTGTTGAGCGGCATGTCCCATATTCGAATTTGCGATATTTTGCGAATATTCAAATGAATATTCGTAAAATATTCGCGAATATTCAAATTCGCTATTATTTTGCATATGCGATAATTAGAATTTTCAAATCGCATAATACATATTATGCGATACATTTAACATACTCCTCCCCGACAAGCAGGACTTCACTGTGTGGTTAGAATATACCATCGGATCTGAGTTTTCCATACGTTCGTCAAAACTTAGTACCGACAGTATATTTTAACTACTGCGGCAGGGTTAATAGCATTTTTCAAATATTCACCTAATCGCTGACTGTTAGATATTTCACCTATTCAATATATTCGCTTAATCGTTTATTCGCTACATAACACACCTAAGTTAATAATAGTGTGATGCGATTGTGCGCGCGCATTATAAGCGTGGTTCATTGCGAGTACGTCAGCTCCATTTTAAGAGTGAATCTTCTTGACGAGAGAAAATGGTGGGCAGCAAATTCCACGATGAAGAGGATGAACTCCTGCTAACTGTAAGTACAACACACTTCATGTGATAACATTTTGAATGCATGTTCGCACCATATCTGTATAGTATAGTAATTATTAAGCAATAGTATATTTCAATATTTGCGCATGCGCAAGTATGCGAATATATTTACGCACTAAATATAACTATTTTTTATCATGTCTGATTAGATAATCATCATTGTTGCAATAAGTATTGTTTTGACATCACAGCACTTTGTAGCAAGTATGTATGTATGGACAGCAAAGAAATATCATGCACATTGCATATACATTTTCCTGCCACACACTGCATACCACACACTGCATACCACACTGCATACCACACACTGCATACCACATGCAAACACAAAGCCACAGGGCCACATTTATCATGACTCTGACCGCTCACTCCACTTTCACATATGTCTAAAGTCAGTTTTAGCCAAGTCAGATTTATGATCGGCCCTTTAAGACTGTAATAAATGTGCTTTAACGGTAGCAGTTTATCCATCAGTAAGCAGCTTTACAAAAGTCGCACGTCCTTACGAAAAAGTTGCATGTTCTATTGAACTAGCGCATTTTTTTGCCACTTTTTTGCGACTTTTTAAATAGTCCCAATAGTAAATGTGTCTAGAGATTCATTTACATAAGAAAACACACCCACTTTCATAAAACTGGCAAGCATAGTGCAGAGCAGGAAAAAGTCGCAAATTTGTGCGCAGTTTTAGCGTTTGCAGATTTTCTTGCAACTTTTTCACTCCATTATTCTGACTTGAGCTAATGATAAATCTGGCCCCATGTCTTATTGGTCTTGAGAAAAACTAAACATTTCTTCCTGCCATTATTTGCTGGTTTATTTAGCGTTACCCAGGGTGCACCACGGGGAGGCGAACCAGATGTACACCCCATACCGTACCGTCACTTCACTAGACAGGTACATATCAGCTCAGCTGGCCAATATCAGATTGCTCAGACCCCACACACATACAACAGGGAAAAAAATTGATCTTATAACGTGAACATTAAATATAATATTTCCACCTTCTAACAAATACTTTTTGCTGTGTTTTGGATGATATTTATTAATAATCCTTGTATTATTGTCCTCAATTGAGGCCAAGAATAGTCATATTGTATTATTGCCGTTGACGCGCGGTCTTCAAAATGCGTCACACACATTGCCGGTCTCTTTTTTCTTTTGTGTGGGTGGATATGAAAAACACATTACGGACGTTTAAATAGAGCCTAAATCCGAACGTTGTGTGATTACAGGGCTTCCAGTGCCAACGGTCCGCCACCGTATCACCACGGCGGATTTAGATGTGGTGGAGGTCTCCGCAGAGGAGAAGGATGAGCAGGCGGGACCCTCCCACAGTCTTAAAGGTGCCACCAACCCACCTGATGTGGGGAATGTTGTGGAGGTGGCAGCTGACGAGCCCGGACCCTCTGAAGGGCCGAAAACATCTGGCCCAGCTCCTGCTGAGGAGAATATCCCCATCCCAGCTCCTGATGAAGAGGATGAGGCGTTAGTTACAACCCCGCACCAGGAGGGTAAATATGTGCACACATCATTGTAATTATGTATACATCACATATTTAGAAACATTAACCCTCAGTATCCCATGCCCATTTTTACTTTAACGCTAATTTAAATTTTTTCTTAAATATGAAAAGGTATCAATTTTTGTGCTAATAACTTTAAAACGAGTTTACTTTTCACGGGCATAGTTCTATCTTATCGTTACACATTGTACTTCATGACAGTGGTAAAACTTAGTCCAAATTTTAATGGCATCTTTGTACAAAAATTAACTAATCTAAAAAAATATTATATAAAATTATATAATCAAAATAAAAATTTCACTTTATGCTACAATATACACTCACCTAAAGAATTATTAGGAACACCATACTAAGACGGTGTTGGACCCCCTTTTGCCTTCAGAACTGCCTTAATTCTACGTGGCATTGATTCAACAAGGTGCTGATAGCATTCTTTAGAAATGTTGGCCCATATTGATAGGATAGCATCTTGCAGTTGATGGAGATTTGAGGGATGCACATCCAGGGCACGAAGCTCCCGTTCCACCACATCCCAAAGATGCTCTATTGGGTTGAGATCTGGTGACTGTGGGGGCCATTTTAGTACAGTGAACTCATTGTCATGTTCAAGAAACCAATTTGAAATGATTTGAGCTTTGTGACATGGTGCATTATCCTGCTGGAAGTAGCCATCAGAGGATGGGTACATGGTGGTCATGAAGGGATGGACATGGTCAGAAACAATGCTCAGGTAGCCCGTGGCATTTAAACGATGGCCAATTGGCACTAAGGGGCCTAAAGTGTGCCCAGAAAACATCCCCCACACCATTACACCACCACCACCACCAGCCTGCACAGTGGTAACAAGGCATGATGGATACATGTTCTCATTCTGTTTACGCCAAATTCGGACTCTACCATTTAAATGTCTCAACAGAAATCGAGACTCATCAGACCAGGCAACATTTTTCCAGTCTTCAACAGTCCAATTTTGTTGAGCTTGTGCAAATTGTAGCCTCTTTTTCCTATTTGTAGTGGAGATGAGTGGTACCCGGTGGGGTCTTCTGCTGTTGTAGCCCACCTTTCTTTCCCATTCTGACATTCAGTTTGGAGTTCAGGAGACTGTCTTGACCAGGACCACAACCCTACATGCATTGAAGCAACTACCATGTGATTGGTTGACTAGATAATCGCATTAATGAGAAATAGAACAGGTGTTCCTAATAATTCTTTAGGTGAGTGTAGATTAATAGAGATTAAATAAATTTATACGTTTACAATCGCCATATGCATATATCATGTTTAGATAATTTATTAACTGAAATATAATTCAATAACAGTTTGGTTATGCAGTCACTTTTTGTGGCCTACATAGTGTCAGCGACAAATAAATAACCCCATTTCAGAAACCACACACCCTCTATTTAATCCAAATTTATTCTATAAAGTCTGTTAACGATTTAATTGTCCATCGGTAATCTATTAAAATGTTGAAAAATCAAAATAATTTTAACAAATTATAAATTACAAACTATTTTATTTGAAAACATTGTAGTGTTTAAATCATAAAAAAATCTTAAACGTATTACACAGAATATGTATATTTACAAACAGTTGTGCACAAAAACCTTAATTTTGGTCGCACAGCAGGCTTCAGACTGCAAGGAGCACAATATGGCTTTAGGCTAGAGGATTTAAATTAATGGTAATTGGGAGCTATGTCACATGTTAAGAGAAGACACCCTTATGTGACCATAGAGCTGAAAACAAAACAAAGTGACTCAATTAGGCAAACTACACCCCTGAATGAATATACTAAGCAATTAGATCAATCCGCAATTTTACATAATGAGGCAACGATTGTCTTTTAAAAAAAACTGTTCAAATTGAATTAAAAAAAAGGAATTTACACGCAGTTTTTTTTATTAAACAAGTGGTTACAGGACTAAATGCACCCCACATTTAGTTCTACTTTTCGCCTATAATTCACCTGAACACCACCCCATATGTGAATTTATTTCATTGGCTGTAGAGTTGTAACAGCCAATATCAGCGCTTGCAGGGGAACAAAACACTGGTGTCCCCTGCTTCACCTCTAAGGAGAAAGGTGCTGTCGTACAGTCTTTTTTTAGCATTCGTCACCTCCACATGACACCTCCTTACCCCCTCCCCCCTTCAGCTACGTAGCAGCAATGCTTATGTCTTTGTAATACGTCCAATAGGAGAAATCCAGACAGCAGGTGTTTGCCAAAAACTTGAAAGGCCTTATTTTATATAATTGGCTAGCTTCTCTGGACTAGTAGATCAGCTATTAGACCACGGTTAATGAGCCATTTTGTCCCCAGGGCAAATATTTTATATTTGGCACAAAAATATTACGGAGCAATTTTGAAAGTCATGAAACACTGCACCCTACAATTATATAGCAGGTCATGAAGATTATAAAAGTAACAATAATAATGGGACAACAAAAACCACAGTAATATCAAACAACAGCCATGCACAATAACTCTTTAATCTACATAAAATAATATTATATAACACAACAAATTGAATTTAAAACTACTAAAATGTCACTAAATAATCTAATATATAACTACATTTATTATGGTATACTTTAAAAATGACACTCAAATTCTCTGCACTTAACTACATACTACACAAAATTCAATAAATGACTCTTATTGTTAATTTATATATTTAATTTTTGTGTTTTCATAACAGTAATCAAGAAAATAGCAACTAAAATTGCTAAAATGTAAGAGAGGCATCGGAAAACAATCATGGAATTCCGAGCCCACATCAGAAAATCCCAGAGGATGCTGCAGGAATTCCATGACCAATATGGAGAGGACCTGAAGGAACGCACAGGCTTGCAGGAACAACTGCAAAACTTGCCCTAAACTTATTCAAATTTTTTTTATTAAAATTTTTTTCTTCAGTTATATTGATTCCATACTTATTTTTCTATAAGTTTATGTTTTTGTCTAATTTTAACTGCAGACTTATCAGTAAAGGAGCCTATAGTCCACGTTCAAAGTCAGCAGGGTTCGGACAGACAACAGCAGTAGGTACATCTTAACAGTGTAGTATAAGGCCTACACATAAATAAGTTTTTTCATGACAGCAGCAGGTAGTGTTGTATTATGAGGCATATACATAACAAATCAACTTGATCAAGACAGCAGCAGCAGGTAGAGTTAACGTATTCTGAGGGCTACAAGTCACCTTTAAATGTACAGCAGCAGCAGGTATTTATAGTGTTGTATTATAAGGTATATACATAACAAATCAACTTGATCAGGACAGCAGCAGCAGATAGAGCTAACGTTATATTCTGAGGCATACAAGTCAGCTTCATCTGGACAGCAGCAGTAGGTAAAGTTAACATTTTAGGTTGATTAGTAAATAAAGGTGACTTGTAGCCTAACCCCGCAGGACAGGCAGCATCATAATTTAATGTTAAAATTAGAGAATAAAGAGTAATTATAACTACATGTTCAGGACAGACAGATTCAGCATCAACAAGATGGAAGTTTGAAATGGTTGAGCATAAGGTCTACACATAACTTGGCACAACTCAGTAGGAAATGCATAATCAACATTTAAATCTAATGATGTAGTGTAAGGACTAAATAAAAATCAGCATGATCAGCAAATTCAATAGCAGCATCAACAAGATGGAAGATGGAAAATGTCTAGTATAAGGCCTAAACATAGCTCTGAAAAACTTATCAGGACAGACAGCAGCACGTCCAAAGTTGGCAGCAGCAATGTGTACTCCTAAATGGGAAACCAACAGGCCATGGTAAGCCCATAAATAAAATATGACATGGCAGACAGCAGCACGTTCAAAGTTGGCAGCAGCCATGTGTACTCCTGAATGGGAAACCAACAGGCCATCTTAAGCCAATAACTTAAAAAAAATGCAACTCTGACAGCAGCAGGTATTCAGTGTGCTGAGGAAATGTGATGACATGCATAATAATTAAAAAAATTGGCATTCTAGAATGATTATATTGATTATATTAAGATTTTGCTTCCACACCATAAATTATTGATAAATTAAGTAGACACTACGTATGCATCGGTAGTCAACTATTTATTCTTTAAAGCATATTGAGTCAGTATCAGAACACTGCGGCTACACAGACAGCCTTAACGCCAGAGGGCACTAGTAGTGGTGGTGTTTATCCTCGGCTATCTCATCCTCCTTTTGTCTGTGAGGAGTAATGGGTACGGCCGCTCTCCACACCCATACATGATCTTCACCGCACACACGCTGTGCTCCAGGCCCACGACAGGACCTATCCATCCTGTACCCATATGAGTACAGAAGGCACTGATGAGGCAGCTCTCCTGGGCCAGGGTCTTGAAGTGTCCCCTGCTCATGCACCTGGATTAGTTCACCTTCTCATCATCGAAGACTCAGCTGCATTCCCCTGGCTGCTGTGGGTTTCACAGGCGTTTGGGTTCAATGCGCATCCTGGATGAACTATTGCAAGTCATAGTGCAGAAAAAGACTTTAAATGCGAGGCTTGTCTACAACCCAGAGAGGGGGGGGGGTGAGTTCTAAGAGCCGGTGGCAGACTTCACAGCTAGGCCTCATGCACACGACCGTTTTTTTTTAAGGTCCGCAAAAACGGGGTCCGTAGGTCCGTGATCCGTGACAGTTTTCTCGTCCGTGGGTCTTCCTTGATTTTTGGAGGATCCACGGACATGAAAAAAAAGTTGTTTTGGTGTCCACCTGGCCGTGCAGAGCCAAACGGATCCTCCCCTGTAGTTAACTCATTGGTGGCCAGTGGGCCCCCCTCCCTCCCTTTCCTAATTAAAATCTCCCACCCTATCATTGGTGGCAGCGGAGAGTACCGATCGGAGTCTAATTAAGTATAATAATAATTAAGTATAATGCTTCTACAAATTGCTAAGTAACCATGGCAACCGGGACTGCAGTAGCGTCCTGGTTGCCATGGTTACCAATCGGAGCCCCAGCGATTAAACTGGGACTCCGATCGGTACTCTCCGCTGCCACCAATGATAGGGGGGGAGATTTTAATTAGGAGGGGGAGGGAGGGGGGGGCCCACTGGCCACCAATGAGTTAACTACAAGGGAGGGAGGGGGGCCGGCCACACTGGCCACCAATGAGTTAACTACAGGGGAGGAAGGGGGGCCGGCCGCACTGGCCACCAAGGTGTTAAATACAGGGGGCAGTCATGTACACAGTTCTTTTAGTATATTCTAACCTGAAGAGTCCCCATCACCATGGGAACGACTCTGTGTTAGAATATACTGTCGGATCTGAGTTTTCACGAAGTGAAAACTCAGCTCTGAAAAAGCTTTTATGCAGACGGATCTGCATATCCGTCTGTGTAAAAGTAGCCTAGGGCCACGGACCACGGATGCCAATCTTGTGTGCATCGGTGTTTTTTCACGGACCCATTGACTTGAATGGGTCCGTGAACCGTTGCCAGTCAAAAAAATAGGACAGGTCATATTTTTTGGACGGACAGGAAGCATGGATCATGGATGCGGCTGCAAAACGGTGCATTTTCTGATTTTTGCACAGACCCATTGAAAGTCAGAAGCTGCTACCACCCTATACAACACCACAATAAGTACAGCTCTGGACACTGTTGCCCCCCTCACACATAACAAAATCCGGAAAATCAACAGACAACCCTGGCACACCAATCTGACCAAGAAACTCAGACAAGCTTCCAGGGCTGCTGAGCGACGATGGAAAAAATCCCCTTCTATAGATCTTCTCACTGCATACAAGCAATCCCTTCTCATATTCAAATCCTCACTCGCTGATGCAAAACAGGCCTACTTCTCATCTCCCATATCTTCCCTGTCACACAGCCCTAAACAACTTTTTAGCACTTTTAACTCCCTTCTCCGCCCCCCAGCGCCCCCACCCTCTCCTCTCTTCTCAACTGAGGACTTTGCCAAATATTTCAAACAAAAGATAGTCCACATCAGAGAAAGCTTTACTACACAGTCCCCACAGACCCTCTACACATCTGCTCGGTCCTCTCCCCCTAAAACCCGCTTCTCCACCATTACAGAAGAAAAACTCTCCACTCTACTCTCCAGATCACATCTCACCACCTGTGCACTTGACCCGATCCCATCCCACCTCATCCCTAACCTCACCCCAGTGTTTATCCCAGCCCTAACTCATCTCTTCAATCTATCACTAAACTCTGGTGTCTTCCCCTCTGCTTTTAAACATGCTACCATTACACCCATCCTCAAAAAGCCTTCACTTGACCCATCTTCCTTGTCCAGTTATCGCCCCATATCACTTCTTCCGTATGCCTCAAAGCTACTTGAACAACATGTCCATTCTGAACTGTCCTCCCACCTCTCCTCTTGCTCCCTCTTTGACCGCCTACAATCCGGCTTCCGAACCCACCACTCGACCAAGACTGCCCTTACCAAAGTCACCAATGACCTACTGACAGCCAAAACCAAGAAACAATACTCTGTCCTCCTTCTCCTTGACCTGTCCTCTGCCTTCGACACTGTTGACCACACCCTTCTGTTGAAAACTCTCTCATCTCTTGGCATCACTGACCTGGCTCTCTCCTGGATCACATCATACCTCACAGACCGGACGTTTAGCGTCTCCCACTCCCGCACCACCTCCTCGTCTCATGCCCTCTCTGTTGGTGTCCCGCAAGGCTCTGTCCTAGGACCCCTGCTCTTCTCAATCTACACTTTTGGCCTGGGACAGCTCATAGAGTCCCATGGCTTTCAGTATCACTCCTATGCTGATGACACACAAATCTACCTTTCTGGTCCAGACATCACCACCTTACTATCAAGAATCCCACAATGTCTATCTTCTATATCATCCTTCTTCGCCTCTCGCTTTCTTAAACTTAACATGGATAAGACAGAATTCATAATCTTTCCCCCATCTTGTTCAACCCCCCCAACAGACCTATCTATCACGATCAATGGCTGCACATTATCCCCAGTCAAAAAAGCCCGCTGCCTTGGAGTGACCTTAGATTCTGCCCTTTCCTTCCGACCGCACATCCAAGCCCTTTCCACCACCTGCCGCCTCCAACTCAAAAACATCTCCCGCATCCGTGCTTTCCTTAACTTTGAATCTGCGAAAATGCTCGTACATGCCCTCATTATCTCCCGCCTAGACTACTGCAACATTCTCCTCTGTGGCCTTCCATCTAGCACCCTCGCACCCCTCCAATCTATCCTCAACTCTGCTGCCCGACTAATCCACCTCTCACCTTATTACTCCTCTGCCTCTCCCCTCTGCCAATCCCTTCACTGGCTCCCCATTGCCCAACGAATCCACTTCAAAGTACTGACAAACACATACAAGGCCATCCATAACCTGTCCCCTCCCTACATCTCTGAGCTACTTTCCCGATACATCCCCACACGCACTCTCCGATCCTCACAAGACCTCCTTCTCTCCTCTCCTCTTATCGCCTCTTCCCACAATCGACTCCAAGATTTCTCCCGTGCATCCCCCATACTCTGGAACTCGCTACCCCAACACATCAGACTCTCACCTACAGTGGAATCCTACAAAAGAAACCTGAAAACCCACCTCTTCAGACAAGCCTACAACCAATGACCCTGCTGCCTCTATACCGCCATGACCAACCCAACCCGCACCTACTGTGTCCTTCTCCCATACCATGTAGATTGTAAGCCCTCACGGGCAGGGCCCTCTCTCCTTCTGTACCAGTTTGTAACTCATCTTGTTTATGATTAGTACAATTGTCTGTTATGTATGTGCACCGCTTATCATATGTACAGCGCTATGGAATGAATGGCGCTTAAATAATAAATAATAATAATAATAATAATGGGTCCGCGAAAAAAAATGGAAAATGGCACAACGGCCACGGATGCACACAACGGTCGTGTGCTTGAGGCCTTAAGGGGATGACAGGCAAAGTGGAGCACCTTCTCTGTCATTCAGCAGAGTGCATTTCGGAGTCTCTTGCAAAGGCACTATGTTTAATGGAGTAAAATAGAACTACAATGAAACTTTCACTGCATTACAAATACAGCTGGGCTTAATTTCTTTGGTACTTTTATTGTAAATTATTATTCCTTTCAGTTCAAGAAAAACATACATTAATTTTGTCCTCTATAATTGTCATGGAACCATGAACCAGACGTACAACAAGAGATAAGTGGAAAATAAGAAGGTTTTATTGAAGAGCAAGCCGTAAGCAAAGTCCAAACGGATGGCTAAACCGAAGCAGGGTCTTGCGGAGACAGAGGTCAGGAACCAGAAGGGTAGTCAGACGAAGCCAGGAACAGGAACCAACGGGGTAGTCAGACGAAGCCGGAATCAGGAACCAACGGGGTAGTCAGACGAAGCCGGAATCAGGAACCAACGGGGTAGTCAGACGAAGCCGGAATCAGGAACCAACGGGGTAGTCAGACGAGGCCAGGATCAGGAACCAGAAGCAGCAGCAGTCTTGGAAGCATGTGAACACAGGAGGACCAAGCAAGGAACTGAAGCCACAGACCTCCTATATATATGAGCTAGGCATCCAGCTCCTCCCAGTGGGAAGGAGGAGCCGCAGGGTGGGAGGCTACAAGAAAACCCAGAAACCAAGATGGCCGCCAGCACATGTCAAACGAAGGGAACAGCAAGGAGGTAATACCATGACAGTACCTCCCCCTCAAGGGCCCCTCCTCCGCGGAGTAAGGAACGGTTTCTGAGGGAAGCGTGCGTGGAAGGCTCGGAGCAAGACAGGAGCATGGACATCTGCGGAGGGAACCCAGGAACGCTCCTCTGGACCATAACCACGCCAATGGACCAAAAACTGCACCCGGCCGCGGACCAGGCGTGAGTCCAGGATATTGCTCACCTCATACTCCTCACGATTGCCCACTTGGACCGGACGAGGCCGAGGAATCGAGGAAGTGAAACGATTACACACCAGTGGCTTCAACAGGGAGACATGAAACACGTTGGAGATCCGCATGCCAGGAGGAAGCGCAAGGGCATAGGCTACCGGGTTTACCCTGCGAAGCACTCGGAAGGGACCAACAAAGCGAGGCGCCAGCTTGGGAGTGGGCACTCGAAGGTTGAGGTTGCGTGTGGACAACCATACGCGGTCTCCGACCTGGTAGGAAGGAGCGGGCGCTCGTCTGCGATCAGCCTGGAGTTTCTGGCGCTGCGCAGAGACCTCAAGGGACCTCTGGATCTGTACCCAAGAAGCACGTAGGACGGAAAGGTGATCCTCCACAGCCGGAATATCCTGGGGAGAGAATACCTCCGGTAACACGGCAGGTTGGAACCCATAATTGGCCATGAAGGGAGACGTCCCAGAGGAAGAGTTCACCGCCGTGTTCCTGGCAAACTCAGCCCAAGGCAGGAGGTCAACCCAATTGTCTTGGTGATCGGAGACATAGCAACGAAGGAATTGCTCCAAGGCCTGATTGGATCGTTCTGCGGCCCCATTGGACTGAGGGTGGTAGGCCGAGGAGAAAGAGAGATGAATCCCCAACTGGGAGCAAAAGGCGCGCCAGAACCTGGACACAAACTGACTCCCCCGATCCGACACAATCTCCTTGGGCAAACCGTGCAACCGGAAGACCTCCCTGGCAAAAATCGAGGCCAACTCTTGTGCAGAGGGTAACTTCTTGAGAGGAACACAGTGGCACATTTTGGAAAACCGATCCACAATCATGAGAATGACCGTATGGCCTCGGGATGCAGGGAGGTCCACAATGAAATCCATCCCCAGGTGTGACCATGGACGCTCCCCGGTGGCTATGGGTTGCAAAAGGCCCAACGGAAGGTGCCGAGGGGACTTACTCTGGGCACAAACGGAGCATGCCGCTACATATGCGGCGATGTCGGAACGTAGAGAAGGCCACCAGAACAGACGTGAAACCGCCCAGGACAGCTGATTCTTTCCAGGGTGCCCCGCGGCCTTGGAGTTATGGTAGGTTCGCAACAACCGAGTGCGCAACTCCTCAGGCACAAAACATCTGCCGTTGGGTCTCCCAGAGGGAGCACCAGATTGAGCCGCCAAAATCTGCTCACCCAGAGGAGAAGTCAGGCTGGTGCGAATAGCGGCCAGGATCTGATTCGGGGGTATGACCGTAGTCGGAATCGACTCCTCCCCGGACAGCTCGGAGTACTGCCGTGATAAGGCATCCGCACTGATGTTCTTGGAGCCGGGTAGGTAGGAGACCACGTAATTAAAACGTGACAAGAACAGAGCCCATCTGGCCTGACGTGGTGTCAATCTCTTGGCCTCAGAGAGGTAGGTCAGATTCTTGTGGTCCGTCAGGATGAGAACCGGAACCACCGAGCCCTCGAGCAAGTGCCTCCATTCTTTAAGGGCCTGCACGATGGCCAATAACTCCCTGTCACCAATCTGATAGTTGCACTCCGCGGAAGACAGTTTCCGGGAGTAAAACCCACAAGGAAGCAGAGGACCCTCTGGTGTTCTACGCTGAGACAGGAGGGCGCCTACTCCCGTCTCAGACGCGTCCACCTCGAGGACAAAAGGCAACCCAGGGTTGGGATGCGACAGAATCGGAGCCGACACAAAGGCGGACTTTAGAGCCTCAAAAGCTCGGATGGCCTAGAGCGGCCAGACCTGAGGATTACTGCCCTTCCTGGTCAGATCCGTGAGAGGCTTGGCTAGCATGGAAAAGTCCCTGATGAACTTCCGATAATAATTGGCGAAGCCCAAAAAGCGCTGCAGGGCACGAAGCCCACTGGGCTGGGGCCACTGTAAGACAGCCGAAACCTTCTCAGGATCCATGGAGAACCCCTCAGCGGAAATGATGTAACCTAAGAAGGTTACCTGGGATCGGTGAAATTCGCATTTCTCAAGCTTACCGAACAGCTTGTTCTCTCGTAAGCGTTGCAACACTCGTCTGACATCCAGAATGTGGGCCTCCATGGATGCAGAATATACCAAGATGTCATCCAAATAGACCACCACACACTGCTGCAACAGGTCACGGAAAACATCGTTGATGAATTCCTGGAAGACTGCGGGCGCATTGCACAACCCAAAGGGCATAACCAAGGATTCATAATGACCGGTCCTGGTGTTAAACGCGGTCTTCCACTCATCGCCCGCCTTGATCCTTACCAGGTTATATGCCGCCCTCAGGTCGAGTTTGGTAAAGACCGTGGCCCCTTTGAGGCGATCGAACAGCTCGGAAATCAAGGGTATCGGGTAAGCGTTCTTGATCGTGATGCGATTGAGACCCCTGTAATCGATGCAAGGCCTCAACTCGCCGCCCTTCTTTTTCACAAAGAAAAATCCAGCCCCTGCCGGGGACGAGGATTTGCGAATGTGTCCGCGTGAAAGCGCCTCCCTCACGTACTCCTCCATGGCCTCATTCTCCGCTACCGACAGTGGATAGACTTTGCCACGAGGAGGAACGGCACCGGATTGTAACTCTATGGCACAATCGTATGGGCGGTGCGGAGGTAGGGCAACCGCGCGCACCTTATCGAATACATCCCGGTACTCTTCGTATTCAGGAGGCAACAGAGAGTCCGAGGAAGTACACAGCAACTTGACAGGCCCATGGATGCAACTAGCCCCACACTGCGGTGACCACGAGAGGATCTCGACCGATCTCCAATCGAAAGTCGGATTATGCTTCTGGAGCCAGGGGTACCCCAAGACCACCGAGTAGTGTGGAGACGAAATAACCTGGAGACAGACCGACTCTCTGTGAACGGCACCAATGGCTATCCCCACTGGAAGGGTCTCATGAGTCACGTGTGGCGGCAGAAGGGGTCTGCCGTCTATCGCCTCAAGAGCCAGTGGGGAACCTCGAGGCTGCAGAGGAATGGAATTGGCGGCAACGAACACTCTATCAATGAACAAACCACCAGCACCAGAGTCCACCAACGCCTGGGTCGTCACCGAGCCCCCGACCCAGGAGAGGACAACCGTGATCAGTGGTTTGTCAACACGGGAAACCGGGGACGAGGAGACTCCACCCAAGATCTGCCCCCGACAGGACCTCAGGTGCGAGCGTTCTCCCGGACGGTTCGGACATGCCAACCGAAAATGCCCACCGAGACCACAGTACATGCATCGGCCCTCGCGTCTCCGGAGTACCCTCTCCCCCTCAGACAGGCGAGCAAACCCCCGCTGCATGGGTTCACCCCCAGACAAGTCATCCCCAGGAGGCGTGGGAGGAGAGGGAGGCACGGGTGGGACAGCAAACGTAGGCGCCAATCTGTTAGGAGACCTCCGCAGGCTCTCCTTAAAGGAAGGTCTCTCCCTGAGTCTGGTGTCAATCAAAATCAGGAAAGAAATAAGAGACTCGAGCTCCACTGGTAGGTCCTTAGCTGCAACCTCATCCTTCAAGGCATCCGAGAGACCATGAGAGAAAGCAGCGACCAGAGCCTCATTATTCCAGCCCACCTCTGCTGCCAGGGTACGAAACTCAATGGCGTATTCAGCTACGGATCGTGAACCCTGTCTGATGGACATAAGGAGCTTCGCAGCAGAGGCAGCACGAGCCGGCACATCGAATACCTTCCGAAGAGAAGCAACAAAACCGGAAAACTCGGCAACCACCGGATTGTTGTTCTCCCATAAAGGGCTGGCCCAGGCCAAGGCCTTGTCCGAGAGCAGCGAGATCAAGAAGCCCACCCTTGATCTCTCAGTAGGAAAGGCATGTGGCAGCAACTCGAAGTAAATGCCCACCTGGTTAAGGAAACCTCGGCACTGAGTTGGCTCTCCCCCAAAGCGCTGTGGAAGGGGGGCAGAACCGGTCATACCCTGAAACACCACAGGCGCAGCAACAGGTGTCAGGGTAGACTCTGGCGCAACAACCGGAGCGGCAGTAGGAGCGGGCCCAGGAGCGACAACCGACCCATCGGCAACGGAAGCTAAATGAGCCGTGCGTTCAAGCAGGGTTTGCAACGCCACAGCGAACCGACCCAACAGGTGATCCTGCTGATCAAGTCTGGCAACCAGCGTAGGTAGCGAGGGTGGCCCTGTACCGTCAGAATTCATGGCTTGGTCCTAATGTCATGGAACCATGAACCAGACGTACAACAAGAGATAAGTGGAAAATAAGAAGGTTTTATTGAAGAGCAAGCCGTAAGCAAAGTCCAAACGGATGGCTAAACCGAAGCAGGGTCTTGCGGAGACAGAGGTCAGGAACCAGAAGGGTAGTCAGACGAAGCCAGGAACAGGAACCAACGGGGTAGTCAGACGAAGCCGGAATCAGGAACCAACGGGGTAGTCAGACGAAGCCGGAATCAGGAACCAACGGGGTAGTCAGACGAAGCCGGAATCAGGAACCAACGGGGTAGTCAGACGAGGCCAGGATCAGGAACCAGAAGCAGCAGCAGTCTTGGAAGCATGTGAACACAGGAGGACCAAGCAAGGAACTGAAGCCACAGACCTCCTATATATATGAGCTAGGCATCCAGCTCCTCCCAGTGGGAAGGAGGAGCCGCAGGGTGGGAGGCTACAAGAAAACCCAGAAACCAAGATGGCCGCCAGCACATGTCAAACGAAGGGAACAGCAAGGAGGTAATACCATGACAATAATGCTGATGTCTCAAGCGGGAGAAATTTTGAAGGCTTCCGTTTAGAGATGGGTTAGAGAAATATATTATATCAGTACAGACCACCGTCATATCTCTATCTACCCCATCTCTACAGGGAAGATCGGCATCATTCTACTCCTCCATACTTGAAAATTTTATAGGACATGATTCATGTAGGTTTATCTTGAGCGGAAAGGAATAATAATTGATATTAAAATGTAAAAAAAAAGATAAACTAATTCAATCCTAATGCGCGGTAAGTTTAACTGCAGTTTTATGTTACTCTATTAAACATTGTTCCTTCTAATGACAATCAAAAATGCACTCTGCAGAATGACAGAGAAGGTGACCCACTTTCCCTGTCATCACCTTAAACGCCTCTTTCCCACGGGCGTGTGCGCCCCCTTGTCGTGCTGCGGCCCACAAAATGCAGTCCGCAGTACACAAGCCCAGTACGTGGGGCAGCCCCAGCGGATCGCAGACCAATTCACTTAAATCGATACGCGATCCGGCCGTTACGCAAAAAGATAGCACATGATCTATATTTTAGCAGAATGGAATTCCTGGAAGAAAAAACACAGGGAAAAATACCATAGTGCTTCCGTAGGGTTCTGTTCCGCATCTGCAAATTTGAAGACACATTGAAGTTAATGTGTCCGCATCCGTAATGCGGAATGACCACGGAACGGCAGCCATGTATTGCGGTTCCGCAAATGCGTTCAGCAATACGGAAAATGGGGCACACACACAACAGTGGTAAACAGGCCTAACTTTATTTGTCTGCCATTGGCTGTTTGAACCCCCCCCCCGGGTTGTAGACAAGCCTCGCATTTTAAGTCTTATTTTGAAACGTGACTTGCAATAGTTCATCCAGGATGCACATTGAACACAAACGCCTGTGACACCCATAGCAGCCAGGGGAACGCAGCTGAGTTGTCGATGATGAGAAGGTGAACTAATCCAGGCACATGAGCAGGGGACACTTCAAGACCCTGGCCCAGGAGAGCTGCCTCATCAGTGCCTTCTGTGCTCATACGGGCACAGGATGGATAGGTCCTGTCGTGGGCCTGGAGCACAGCGTGTGTGCGGTGAAGATCATGTATGGGTGTGGAGAGCGGCCGTACCCATTACTCCTCACAGACAAAAGGAGGACGAGATAGCCGCTGATAAACACCACCACTACTAGTGCCCTCTGGCGTGTAGGAATCATCACACGGTTCGACTGTCTGTGTAGCCGCAGTGTTCTGATACTGACTCAATATGCTTTAAAGAATAAATTGTTGACTACCGATGCATGCGTCGTGTCTACTTAATTTATCAATAATTTTTGGATTGGTAACAATCAATTTAAGTCAAATTACATTAAGTAAATAAATTAATCTAATAATATATCAAATCATTAAAATAAATAATATTAAAATAAAAGCTTTAATTAAAAAGTAATATATACATCAATAATAAGATTTAATAATTCATCAATAATTTAATAATTCATACACAACAATAAATACTAATTAGACAAATTTCATAATAAAAAATTCTAATACAAACCGTATTCCCAAAAAGTTGGGACACTAAACAAATTGTGAATAAAAACTGAATGCAATGATGTGGAGATGGCAAATGTCAATATTATATATTTTTTAATAGAACGTAGATGACAGATCAAACGTTTAATCCGAGTAAATGTATCATTTTAAAGGAAAAATATGTTGATTCGAATTTTCACGGTGTCAACAAAACCCCAAAAAGTTGGGACATGTAGCAATAAGAGGCTGGAAAAAGTAAATTTGAGCATAACGAAGAGCTGAAAGACCAATTAACACTAATGAGGTCAATTGGCAACATGATTGGGTATAAAAAGAGCTTCTCAGAGCGGCAGTGTCTCTCAGAAGCCAAGATGGGTAGAGGATCACCAATTCCCACAATGTTGTTCAGAAAGATAGTGGAGCAATATCAGAAAGGTGTTACCCATCAAAAAATTGCAAAGACTTTGCATCTATCATCATCAACTGTGCATAACATCATCCGAAGATTCAGAGAATCTGGAACAATCGGGTATTCCCTCACCGCCCTTCGCTGCTCCCACAACCTCTCCAGCATGTGGAGGGTGGAGTTCAACCGCTTCACACTGTCCACAATCAGCCTGTGAGGTGACAGGCTGTTGTCCTGCTGCAGTTTGGACAGGGACGCGGCAGCAGTTGGGGAGCGTCTAAAGTGGCTGGCAATCCTCCATACCCTTGGCACAATGTCACTCAACCCTTCGTATGTTCGAAGGAATTTCTGCACAACTAGGTTGAGGACATGTGCCATGCAGGGCACGTGTGTTAGACTGCCAGCATGGAGGGCGGCGAGTAGGTTGCTGCCGTTGTCACAGACAACCATACCTGCCTGGAGCCTTCGGGGTGTCAGCCACTTCTGGACCTGAGCCTGTAGTGCGGCCAGAACATCAGGTCCAGTGTGTCTCCGTTCCCCTAAGCAAACAAGCTGGAGCACGGCCTGGCAGCGGACGTGCACCACACTTGCGTAGCTACAGGAACGCTTGCTGGGGGGCTCAGCAGTGGTGGAGACAGTGGCTTGTGGGGGGAGAGCAGCAGTTCTCCACTGGACACCCTTGGGCGGCACCACAAAGTCAGATGCCGCTGATCCCTCCCCGGCACCTTGGAGGGATACCCAATGGGCAGTAAAGCTGATATAGCGTCCCTGCCCATGCCTGCTGGTCCAAGCATCCATTGTGAGATGCACCCTGTCACTGACAGCATGATCCAGAGACAGGGATACATTCTGCACAATGTGCTGGTGTAGGGCAGGGACGCCAGTCCTGGCAAAGAAATGGTGGCTGGGGACACGCCATCTGTGTTGTGCCTGCTCCAACATCTGCCGGAATGGATTGCTGTCCACAAGATTGAAGGGCAGCAGATGTTGGGTGATAACCCTTGCCAGGAGCCCATTGAGTGAACGCACGCGTCGGTCCCCGGGGGCATAGGGCGCGGTGCGTTCAAAAAGGTCAGCAACTGTGGGATGGCGCCGAACAGCAGTGGAGGACATAGAGGAGGGTGCGGTGGAGGCAGAGGTCTGGATGCCGGTACCAGTACCTCTAGGAGAGGGAGCGGGGAAGTGGGAACGCCTTGTTGGAAGTGGTTGGGGTGGCTGCGGAACAGTGGCAGGAGCTGCTGTCCCCTGCGCACTGCTGGTGGCGCCACTGCTGTGACCACCCGGCATCTGTTCCCACTCCCGCCAGTGGTTGACTCATATGTGCTGGGTGAGGGCAGTGGTACCCAGCCAAGCCGCAGACCTCCCTCTCCTCACCCTGGCATGGCACAGATTACAAATGCCAATTATGGCATCATCTGGTGCCAGGGTGAAGTAAGCCCAAGCAAGCGACTTACGCACCACCCTCCTGTCAGATGGGGCGGTGCTGACTTGCGCCTGCTCGGGCTCGGTGCGGACAGGTGGAGCTGGCTGCTGCTGCCTCCTCCTACTGCCATTACCAGTGGAGCCCCTGACGCTGGGCTCACTGGCAACCTGTCGCACCATTTGCCTCTGGTGCCTACTTTCCGCCTCATCAGTGCTGCTGATGCCTGACAAGGGAGGTGGCACCCATTCTCTGTCACCCTCCTCTTCGTCCCCCGATATGTCAGACACAGGGCCAACCAGTGGTGGACTGAGGGGAACAGCAGACGTGGGGCCCCTGACCTGGCTCCTCTGTCCCCTCGCTGATGCCTGGGTCTGACTAGGTGTGGGGTTTCGCTGGCTGAAACCGCCTGCACCTGTTGGAAGGGATGTCACTGGGGTACATACAGGTGGTACCCCCTCCATCCCTTCCATAAGGTCCTGACCCTCAGGACTGAAGTGCAAGTCAGCCTCCTGCATTACCTCCCCCAAGGTGTCCCTCTCACTGTCGCTGTCAAACAGGAGCAGGGACGATTCTTGGGGGCTGGGGGTTGGTCCTACAGGAAATGAACTGCAGCTGCTGCTCGGAGCCGGGGCAGAGGACTCTGTGGCACTGGCTTGTGCCACGAGAGACACAACTTCCTCGGCATCCTGTGAGGTAATTCGCCTGCTGCCACTGCCCAAAAAATCGCAAATAAGGTGGATGCCCCTGACACCCGTGTCCGCACCTCGGTGGGTAGAGGAGCGGCCCCGTGCTGGCAGCTGTCCAGCACTGGGACCAACTACTCTCCTACCCCTGCTGCTTAATCGTGAAGACCTCATTTTTTTTTAGAATTTAGACAAAAATTAAATTATATAACGTGAATTAGGGAAAAAGTTTATTGGGATGGGGACTGTGGTACAATAAATAAAACAAATACTTTTTTTTTCTTTTTTTTTTAAACTAACAAAGGACGTAGACACTGACGCTGACAATACACTGAATAACCAGTAAAAGAAAAAACACAAAAACTAATAACTAGAGTTGAGCGAACACCTGGATGTTCGGGTTCGAGAAGTTCGGCCGAACTTCCCGGAAATGTTCGGGTTCGGGATCCGAACCCGACCCGAACTTCGTCCCGAACCCGAACCCCATTGAAGTCAATGGGGACACGAACTTTTCGGCACTAAAAAGGCTGTAAAACAGCCCAGGGAAGGGCTAGAGGGCTGCAAAGGGCAGCAAAATGTAGTTAAATCCCCGGCAAACAAATGTGGATAGGGAAATGAATTAAAATAAAAATAAAATAAATAAAAATTAACCAATATCAATTGGAGAGAGGTCCCATAGCAGAGAATCAGGCTTCATGTCATAGCAGAGAATCATGCTTCATGTCCGCCAAAACTGGAACAGTCTATTGTCAGATATTTAGGCCCAGGCACCCAGACAGAGGAGAGAGGTCCCATAGCAGAGATTCAGGCTTCATGTCAGCAGAGAATCAGTCTTCATGTCATAGCAGAGAATCAGGCTTCACGTCAGCCAAAACTGAAACAGTCCATTGTCAGATATTTAGGCCCCGGCACCCAGACAGAGGAGAGAGGTCCCATAGCAGAGATTCAGGCTTCATGTCATAGCAGAGAATCATGCTTCACGTCACCCAAAACTGGAACAGTCCATTGTCAGATATTTAGGCCCCGGCACCCAGACAGAGGAGAGAGGTCCCATAGCAGAGATTCAGGCTTCATGTCAGCAGAGAATCAGTCTTCATGTCATAGCAGAGAATCAGGCTTCACGTCAGCCAAAACTGGAACAGTCCATTGTCAGATATTTAGGCCCTGGCACCCAGACAGAGGAGAGAGGTCCCATAGCAGAGATTCAGGCATCATGTCATAGCAGAGAATCATGCTTCACGTCATCCAACACTGGAACAGGCCACTGTCAGATATTTTTAGGCCCCGGCACCCAGACAGAGGAGAGGTTCATTCAACTTTGGGTTGCCCCGCAATATAATGGTAAAATGAAAATAAAAAGAGGATTGAATGAGGAAGTGCCCTGGAGTACAATAATATATGGTTAAGGGGAGGTAGTTAATGTCTAATCTGCACAAGGGATGGACAGGTCCATTGGCTGTAGACAGGCGGCTGCGTTTGTCTGTAATGACGCCCCCTGCCGTGCTGAATACACGTTCAGACAAAACGCTGGCCGCCGGGCAGGCCAGCACCTCCAAGGCATAAAAGGCTAGCTCTGGCCACGTGGACAATTTGGAGACCCAGAAGTTGAATGTCAGTACATGGAGGGGTGTGCACACATAGTGTTCCAGCATGTTAGTGAAATGTTGCCTCCTGCTAACACGTTCCGTATCAGGTGGTGGTGCAGTTAGCTGTGTCGTGTTGACAAAACTTTTCCACATCTCTGCCATGCTAACCCTGCCCTCAGAGGAGCTGGCCGTGACACAGCTGCGTTGGCGACCTCTTGCTCCTCCTCTGCCTTCGCCTTGGGCTTCCACTTGTTCCCCTGTGACATTTAAGAATGCTCTCAGTAGCGCGTCTACCAATGTGCGCTTGTACTCGCGCATCTTCCTATCACGCTCCAGTGCAGGAAGTAAGGTGGGCACATTGTCTTTGTACCGTGGATCCAGCAGGGTGGCAACCCAGTAGTCTGCACACGTTAAAATGTGGGCAACTCTGCTGTCATTGCGCAGGCACTGCAGCATGTAGTCGCTTATGTGTGCCAGGCTGCCCAGAGGTAAGGACAAGCTGTCCTCTGTGGGAGGCATATCGTCATCGTCCTGCGTTTCCCCCCAGCCACGCACCAGTGATGGGCCCGAGCTGCGTTGGGTGCCACCCCGCTGTGAACATGCTTCATCCTCATACTCCTCCACCACCTCCACCTCCTCCTCATCCTCGTCCTCCTCGTCCTCCAGTAGTGGGCCCTGGCTGGCCACATTTGTACCTGGCCTCTGCTGTTGCAAAAAAACTCCCTCTGAGTCACTTCAAAGAGACTGGCCTGAAAGTGCTAAAAATGACCCCTCTTCCTCCTCCTCCTTGGCCACCTTCTCTTCCATCATCGCCCTAAGTGTTTTCTCAAGGAGACATAGAAGTGGTATTGTAACACTGATAAGTCGTCATCGCCACTGGCCATGTTGGTGGAGTACTCGAAACAGCGCAACAGGGCACACAGGTCTCGCATGGAGGCCCAGTCATTGGTGGTGAAGTGGTGCTGTACTGTAGTGCGACTGACCCGTGCGTGCTGCAGCTGAAACTCCACTATGGCCTGCTGCTGCTCGCACAGTCTGTCCAGCATGTGCAAGGTGGAGTTCCACCTGGTGGGTACGTCGCATATGAGGCGGTGAGCGGGAAGGCCGAAATTACGCTGTAGCGCAGACAGGCGAGCAGCAGCAGGATGTGAACGCCGGAAGCGCGAACAGACGGCCCGCACTTTGTGCAGCAGCACTGACATGTCGGGGTAGTTGTGAATGAACTTCTGCACCACCAAATTCAGCACATGCGCCAGGCAAAGGATGTTCGTCAAACCGGCTAGTCCCAGAGCTGCAAGGAGATTTCACCCATTATCGCACACCACCAGGCCGGGCTTGAGGCTCACCGGCAGCAACCACTCGTCGGTCTGTTGTTCTATACCCCGCCACAACTCCTGTGCGGTGTGGGGCCTGTCCCCCAAACATATGAGTTTCAGAATGGCCTGCTGACGTTTACCCCGGGCTGTGCTGAAGTTGGTGGTGAAGGTGTGTGGCTGACTGGATGAGCAGGTGGAAGAAAAGGAGGAGGAAGCCGAGTAGGAGGAGGAGGCAACAGGAGGCAAAGAATGTTGCCCTGCGATCTTTGGCGGTGGAAGGACGATCGCCAATCAGCTCTCCGCCTGGGGCCCAGCCGCCACTACATTTACCCAGTGTGCAGTTAGGGAGATATAGCGTCCCTGGCCGTGCTTACTGGTCCACGTATCTGTGGTTAGGTGGACCTTGCCACAGATGGCGTTGCGCAGTGCACACTTGATTTTATCGGATACTTGGTTGTGCAGGGAAGGCACGGCTCTCTTGGAGAAGTAGTGGCGGCTGGGAACAACATACTGTGGGACAGCAAGCGACATGAGCTGTTTGAAGCTGTTTGTGTCCACCAGCTTGAATGACAGCATTTCATAGGCCAGTAGTTTAGAAATGCTGGCATTCAGGGCCAGGGATCAAGGGTGGCTAGGTGGGAATTTACGCTTTCTCTCAAATGTTTGTGAGATGGAGAGCTGAACGCTGCCTTGTGACATGGTTGAGATGCTTGGTGACGGAGGTGGTGGTGTTGGTGGTACATCCCCTGTTTGCTGGGCGGCAGGTGCCAACGTTCCTCCAGAGGCGGAGGAAGAGGCCGAGGCGGAGGAAGAGGCCGAGGCGGCAGCAGCAGCAAAGGCCGAGGCGGCAGCAGCAGAAATGGCCGAGGCGGCAGCAGCAGAAGAGGTAGCAGGGGGAGCCTGAGTGAGTTCCTTGTTTTTAAGGTGTTTACTCCACTGCAGTTCATGCTTTGCATGCAGGTGCCTGGTCATGCAGGTTGTGCTAAGGTTCAGAACGTTAATGCCTCGCTTCAGGCTCTGATGGCACAGCGTGCAAACCACTCGGGTCTTGTCGTCAGCACATTGTTTGAAGAAATGCCATGCCAGGGAACTCCTTGAAGCTGCCTTTGGGGTGCTCGGTCCCGGATGGCGGCGGTCAGTAGCAGGCGGAGTCTCTTGGCGGCGGGTGCTCTGCTTTTGCCCACTGCTCCCTCTTTTGCTACGCTGTTGGCTCGGTCTCACCACTGCCTCTTCCTCCGAACTGTGAAAGTCAGTGGCACGACCTTCATTCCATGTGGGTGTCACGGCTGAGGATGGGGAAAACCCTCAGCCGTGCGATGCCACGTGATGTTAGTCGCTGCTCGGCCAGGACGACAGAATTAGGGAGCAGGTCACCTCCTAACGCATCCCTAATCCGACCCTAACTCCTAGCTGCATGAGCCGACCTTGAAGGTAGGAGGGCCCATGCTTAGGAACCTCGGATCCCTTCTCACCCTCCGCCGATCCCTGAACTAGGAGCTGGGTAGACCACCTGTTCCTCCTGGATGCGGAGAAACAGGAGTCTAAAACTGGCCGAGCTGCAATGGGATGTAACCATAAACAGACTATGGATATGGCAGGAGAGTGAAAGACTTCCACCTCTACCTGCCACAGACACACTGACTGGATCCCTGGACACCAGTGCTGGCTGTCCACACACAAACATAAAAGGACACAGCACACATAAACACACAGGGACCCAGAACCATAGCTGCAATAATACAGACATCACATAAACATAACATCACATAAACATATAGTATCACAATTTTTATCACAATTTATGACCACAAGGGTGGCCCTCACTGGCAGATGGTATATGGGACCAGGAGAGCGCCTCCAGCTTACTACCAGGCTGGTGTACCCCTCAGAGACATCAGATATAAACTGAGGCTTTATAGCCCATGTAGCCACACCCACGCAGACACACCCAGTGTTCACACAAAGAAGGAGTTAACCCTTCCTACACCAGGCAAGGGATGGAAGCCACTTAAAGGGGAAGTGTCCAAATGAACAACACACTGCAGCTGTTACCGCAGGCAACAACATGCGTGGCAACCATGTCCTGGGAGTCAGCCAGAAGGCCAAGACACTGCCACCACATGTACACAAAACCAAACGTTTCCACGGGCAGCCACAGTGAAGGGAAGTGTCACAGTGCACACCTACATAAACCTCGTGCACACCAGACATACAAAGTGCATACATACACACACACCCAACCAGGTGTAACCGCATGCACTTGACAGCAAGCTACCTAGCAACCGCTCAGGCTGCTATACTGCCAAGTACAATCATGTTACCAGCGGCAACCACGAGTGAGGCAACATACCAGCAGCCCTCACCATGTGGTTGACAATAAAACCAAACCGCAGGCAACTGCATGCGGATCCTGAGTCACGACCGTGACCATGGTCGTGACACTCCCACCCCTCAAAGTCCCCCCACCAAAAAAAACCTGAAAACTAGAGAGGGACCCATACAAGGGGATAGGAGAAGGGGAATCAGTGTCAAAAATGTGCGTCTCCCCAGGACTGCTGCTGGCCCCTGGAGCAACACACAGGGACCAGGAGCCGACTGCCAGGCTCCGGAATGACACACAGGAACCGGAGACCAGCAAAGAAACAGCCCGGGGAGAGCGCACTAACACTGCGTCCACTCTCCACTCACGTCCCCACTCCAGTCGCTGCCAGCAGACACTCCTAACCAGCACACAGCCGGACCACTAACGGAATGCTGCCAGCAGACAACCAGAGATAGGAACATGGAGAGGGACGAGGGATCACTAACACGGACACGGAAGGTAAGGTGGCGGGGAATATGCCACCAACCGCGCCGTTAACGGTGATCCCCAAAACGCTCTCCCTCCGGAGAACGCGCATGCAGGCCAAAGGCAGATGGCACTGCATGCTGCACCCTCTTTCGAAGGTGTGCAACCGCACACCAAAGAACACAACGGTGAGGGAATAAAAGGTAAGGGGACGCCAAAACAGGCAACGGTGAAGAAATGGCGGGGAAAAGACAGTCACCGCGCCGTCAACGGCGAAAGCCCCAAAACGCTCTCCCTCTGGAGAACGCGCATACACCCCACGAGCATATGGCGATGCATGCTCCACCCTCTTTCGAGGGAGCTGCCACGTGAGGAGCCATGGTGGTCATACTGTCACGGCTGCGGATGGGGAAAACCCTCAGCCGTGCGGTATCAGCAGATAGGTGGTCAGAACATGGCCAGGACAGGAATAAGGGAGAAGGTCACCTCCTACACATCCCTAATTCTGACCCTGTCTCCTATCCGTATGAGCCAACCCTGAAGGTAGGAGGGCTCATACTCCGGAACCTGATATTCCTGCTCGCCCTCAGGGTGGCCCTGGACTAAGAGCAGGGTAAGACGACCCGTTCCTCCTAGACACGGAGGAACAGGAGTCTCACTGGCCAAGCTACATAGAAAGGGGAACATAAACAGACATATGGCAATGACAGGTAAGTGAGACTAGTACCACACTTACCTGCCACAGACACACAACCTGGAACCCACGTGCAAGTGCTGCCAGGGCCAGCCTTAGGTGTTCAGGCGCCCTGTGCGAGCTAACCTTGTGGCGCCCCCCCCCTCAAAAAAAATAAAATAATATTGTGTGGCACAGTGTAGGCTATATGTGTATAACAAACATATTTCACATGAAAACTTACAGTTACTTGGCTTGGCCCTTGGGGATCTCGGACGCCACTTCCACACTTTGGCCGGGGGCTCGGTGGAGCTGATGAGGTGTTTTATCCTAATGAGAAAGATTTCATAATAAGTATTTGGAGAAGGGGCAGAGGGATAGCAGAGCAGGGAGAGGCTGGTGCTGCTACTAGGGGGTCATACCATGGGGGAGTAATAAAGCCCACCATAATGCCCCCCCCCCCCAGTAGTAATAATTCTCCATATAATGTGACAGTGCAAAAAATACCCCCTTGTAATGCCCCCATTTGAGCTAATGTCCTCATAGTGCCCCCATAATGTGCCAGCATAAAATACCCCTATATAGTGCCCCTAGTAAATGACCCCATAGTGCTCCACACCCTCCTTCCTCCTAGTGCCCCCCATAATGTACCAGTATAAAATGCTCCAGTAGATGCCCTCAGTGTCCCCCATAATTTGCAAGTATAAAATACCCCTTAGTGCCCCCCGTAGATGACCCCATAGTACTCCCCTCCCCCCTTCCCCATAGTACCCACCAGGTGTCCCAGTATAAAATTGTACTGTACAGAGAGCCCATATAAAATACCCCGTCTTTGTGGCCTCAGTAGTTGCCCCTATAGTGCCCCCAATCATGTGCCAGTTATAACAGCCCCCCCCCTGTGCCAGTAATAATAGCCCCCTATGCCAGTAATAGCAGCCCCCCTGTGCCAGTAATAACAGCCCCCAGTAATAAGAGCCCCTCTGTGCCAGTAATAACAGCCCCCAGTAATAACAGCCCCTCTGTGCCAGTAATAACAGCCCCCAGTAATAAGAGCCCCTCTGTGCCAGTAATAACAGCCCCCCCTTTGCCATTAATAACAGCCCCCCCCCTTTGCCAGTAATAACAGCCCCCCCCCTTTGCCAGTAATAACAGCCCCCCCCTTTGCCAGTAATAACAGCCCCCCCTTTACCAGTAATAACAGCCCCCCCCCCCCTTTGCCAGTAATAACAGCCCCCCCCCCCCTTTGCCAGTAATAACAGCCCCCCCCTTTGCCAGTAATAACAGCCACCCCCCTTTGCCAGTAATAACAACCCCCCCCCCTTTGCCAGTAATAACATCCCCCCCCTTTGCCAGTAATAACAGCCCCCCCCCCTTTGCCAGTAGTAACAGCCCCCCCCCTTTGCCAGTAAAAGTATTGTACATAAGAAAAATAATAAAAAAAAACACATACTTACCTCCATGTCAGTAATGCGATGCAGGCCTCTTGTGGCCTGTGTCCCACGCTGTATGGCTCAGGCGGCGCGATGACGTCATCGCGCCGCCTGCGCCGGCCTCTGATAGGCTGCCGGCCTAGTGCCTGCAGCCTATCAGAGGAAGGGAAAGGGACACGCCTCTCCCTCCCCTACCGCAGCACAGGCAGGCATCTGTATTGCTGTCCTGAGGACGGCGATACAGATGACTGGAGATGAGCGCTTCCACAACGGAAGCGCTCATCTCGCTGTGCCCAGCCGCCGCCGCCAGCTCGCTAGCCTGCCGCATATTACACTGCGAGCTGTCGGCCGCCGGCGCCCCTGTTGCTATGGCGCCCTGTGCGGCCGCACAGCCTGCCCACCCCAAAGGCCGGCCCTGAGTGCTGCTATCCACAACCAACACAAAGGACACAGCACACAACAGACATCACAGGGGAACCCAGTAAACCATATGCTGCAATAACAGATAAACCATAAACTAACACCAGACATAACGTTTATGACCACCAGTGTGGCCCTCACTGGCAGATGGTAAGTAACCAGGAGAATGTCTCCAGCAAGCATGGCTGAAGAACCCCCACTGACTACTGCTATTCACTGAGGCTTTATAGGGCCAAGTAGCCACACCCACAGTCAGACACACCCAGTGCACACACACACTAGGAAGGAAGTTAACCCTTCCAACACCAGGGAAGGGAAGACAAACTTAAAGGGGAAGTGCACACAACACATATAACACCCTGTGCACACCGATAAAAGGCACACCTATAAAGAAAGGTTGCCAGGTGCAACCGCATGCCTATTGCAGCAAGCTGCCTAGCATCGCTCAGGCTGCTCTGCTGCCACATACACAATGTTGCCAGCGGCAACCATAGGTGAGGCAACATACTATAGCCCTCACCTGTGATTGACAACAACACCAAGACCGCAGACAACTGCATGCGGTTACAGGAGTCACGACCATGACCAAGGGTCGTGACAGTGAGGTCTAGGAGCTCATCGTCCCCTGTATCGTCTTCCACCCAGTCTTCCTCCCTGACCTCCTGTTCAGTCTGCACACTGCAGAAAGATGCAGCAGTTGGCACCTGTGTTTCGTCATCATCAGAGACATGCTGAGGTGGTATTCCCATGTCCTCATCATCAGGAAACATAAGTGGTTGTGCGTCAGTGCATTCTATGTCTTCCACCGCTGGGGAAGGGCTAGGTGGATGCCCTTGGGAAACCCTGCCAGCGGAGTCTTCAAACAGCATAAGAGACTGCTGCATAACTTGAGGCTCAGACAGTTTCCCTGGTATGCATGGGGGTGATGTGACAGACTGATGGGCTTGGTTTTCAGGCGCCATCTGTGCGCTTTTTGCAGAAGACTGGGTGGGAGATAATGTGAACGTGCTGGATCCACTGTCGGCCACCCAATTGACTAATGCCTGTACCTGCTCAGGCCTTACCATCCTTAGAACGGCATTGGGCCCCACCAAATATCGCTGTAAATTCTGGCGGCTAATGGGACCTGAGGTAGTTGGTTCACTACGACATGTGGCTGTGGCAGAACGGCCACGTCCTCTCCCAGCACCAGAGGGTCCACTAACACCACCAAGACCATGTCCGCGTCCGCGTCCCTTACTAGATGTTTTCCTCATTGTTACTGTTCACCACAATAAGAAAGAAATTATTTGGCCCAAAGTATTGAATTCAAATTCAGGCCTTTTCTTACAGACACCTAACACTATCTGGCTATCTATTTAGGTACCGTATTACACTAATACAGGCACAGCAGTAACCACAGATTTAGCTGAATATAAATTGTAGGCCTAGTATTTAGGCGCTGGATGACAGGTATACGTTTACGGACAGAATTAGACTTGGAAATGCACGGTAGCGTGTGAAGTTATTGAGGATGACACTATCCGCACCTTCAATCTAATATACCCTTTTATGGATCGATTTAAACTTGGCCTGATACAGCAGAAACCACTGATTTAGGGAATTGCTAAGTTGGGAATTGTATTTCAACCCAGAACAAAAATATATTCTTTGCCAGACAGCAGACAGTATTACAATTGGCTGGCCACAGCTGAAACACCAGATTTAGGGTACTGCTATTTTGGCAATTGAAGATTATGCTAGCTTTAGTGTACTAATAATCTTAATTTTAATAAAGACAGGAGGCGAGTATTTTGCATAAACTCTCTTTACTAACTCCACAGCAGTAAAGAAAAATGTAAAGAGTAACAAGTAGATCACTGCGCCACATAGTATATAAGGGTCATGCTGCCTGTGCACTTCCTCTTTCTAAAAGCGACATCAAAGTCCAGGTTGAGCTCGAACATCCAGAAATTCAACGAAAACTGTAACAGCGGTTTCTGGCGAGTAGAACTTGAGGAGACTTCTGGTAAACGAGGTTGGAGGTAAGACCGAACAAAGTTCTCATCTCATCCTATCGGGTCGTAAGATTAACAAACCAGCGACCAGTGGAGGACCTGAAGAGGGTTACGCTGAAAGGAGAGTATAAAATAGGTTAGGTATAGAATCTTAACTATTCACGCTTATGGGCTTTAACGGAATAGTGTAAAGTTAAATCATCACAAATAGGGTGCAAATTATCTAGTGGCTAAATGTATGGTAGGTGTAAGTATGTAATACAACTAAGAACTGTCCGTCAGGGTGGCAATACTTAGGGTGAGAAATTCCAAATATGTCCCAAAACAGAGAAATTATTAAAATCAAGCCCCATATCCGACACCTTGAGATTCACTCCCCCAAAGAGTCAGGGTAGGGAATAGAAGGGAGGGAAAATACTCGCCTCCTGTCTTTATTAAAATTAAGATTATTAGTACACTAAAGCTAGCATAATCTTCAATTTTAAAACATGACAGGAGGCTTCCTATTTTGCAATTTTAACGCTGAAGAAGAGATGTCCCAGCAGAAGGGGGAGCGCGAAAATAAAAGGTACGGAACGTAGATTCCCTAGACCAGTCCGCCGTTCTGAGAATATCCGAAAGGGACGCCCCTGCCATTAGGGCTGATGAAGCTGCCGCTCCGCGAACGGAGTGGGCGCCGAAAGCGGGGTCTATACCTGTGAGGGAAAGGATCCAGCGGATCCAACGGGCCAGCGTGGTGACAGAGACTGGGGCGTAAGGGCGCACGTAGGAAACTAGGAGTTGACCCGACGTAGAGGAACGGAGTGAGGAGGTAACCGAAACATAACTGCGAAGGGTGGAAACAACACAGAGCTGCGGGTCGTCTGGAAAAAAGGGATAAGAGACCGACGTCGAACCTGATTTAGTGTGACGAGAGATATGGAATGTGACCCCTTCAGGGGTCACCTCAAAGGCATCGACATCGAAGGCCCGAACGTCCGACACCCGTCGGAAAGACACAAGACAAAGGAGAAAAGCGCACTTAGCGGATAGTTGGCAAAGGGAGAGGCGGTCATTCGGAGGCCAATCCCTGAAAAAACGGAGAACCAGTCCCACGTCCCATAGGTGATGGTATTTGGGGGCTGGGGGGCGGCGGAGCCGCATGCCGCGGAGTAGGCGACAGACCAGAGGATCTTTGCCGACCGGGAGGTCCCCGACGGGAGTATGGGCTGCCGAAATCGCGGAGCGAACGACGTTGATAGAGCGATAAGAGCGGCCAGAAGAAAACAAGGAGGAAAGAAAATTGAGAATCATGGGAACAGGTGCCGTAAATGGATCGGAGTCCCGTTCCATGCACCAAGTAGACCAGGAGGCCCAAGCTGAAAGGTAGCAGCGTCTAGTTCCCGGGGCCCATGAGTCCCATAGGAGGTCCCTAGCAGTCTGCGATAGTCCGCTGACTCGCCAGGAACCCCGGAAAGAGACCAATCCACCAGGGGTAGTCGATCTTCCAGGATGAGCGGGTGGAGACATCCTTTGGGATCCGTGAGCAGGTCCTGGAAGGATGGAAGGAGGAGAGGATCCATGTAGGAGGAGGCCAGGAGGTCCGGGAACAATGGTTGACTCTGCCACAAGGGCGTTATGAGAACCAGTTTGATTTGCTGTGTCCGCATCTGGTGTAGTGTTCTCGCAATCATGGAGAATGGGGGAAAAGCGTAGGCTCCTGTCGCCGGCCATTGTTGGAGAAATGCGTCTGTCGCCTTGCTCTCCGGGTCCGGGAGCCAGCTGAAGAACTCCGGGGTCTGGTGATTGTTGCGAGAGGCGAACAGATCCAGGTGAAAGGGACCCCTCCGGGCTGCCAGGGCCCTGAAGATTCTCGTGTTCAGCTTCCAGTCGCTGACGTCTCTCCAGTGGCGAGAGAACCAGTCGGCTGTGAGGTTGATTTCTCCCGGCAAGTATTCCGCTTGTAACGTGATGTTGCGAGGGAGGCAGTAGTCGAAGATGTCCCTCGTGATATCCGACAGTAGGCGTGAGCGAGCGCCTCCTAGGCGGTTGATGTACTGGACTGCAGAGATGTTGTCCATGCGAAGGAGGATGCAACAATTGGAGCTCTCCCGAGCCAGGCTGCGAATCGCAAAGGATCCTGCTAGGAGTTCGAGGCAATTGATGTGCATGGAGAGCTCCTGCGTCATCCATGCTCCTCCCGTGGAGATGGTTCCATTGGTGGCACCCCATCCCCACAAGCTGGCGTCTGACTCTAAAACGAAATCTGGAGTGTCTCCGAAAATGGCCTTGCCGTTCCAGGCTTGCATGCTGTCCAGCCACCATGACAGCTCTTCGCGAACTTCTGTCATCACCGGGACGGGTTGATCGTAGGTAGGTCTGTGGCGAAGGTATTTTGCCTTGAGTCGTTGCATGGCCCTGTAGTGGAGAGGACCCGGAAATATGGCTTGAATGGAAGCTGAGAGGAGACCTACAATCCTGGCCAGGTTGCGTAGAGGGATGGAATCGAGTCGGAGAACTCTGCGAATCTCCTTGCGAATGGTTGCGATCTTTGAGGTTGGTAGCCTCAGAGTGCACGTCGTCGAGTCGATCTCGAAACCGAGGAATTGTATCGTCTGGGTAGGGGTCAGCTCCGATTTCTGTTGGTTCACCACGAAGCCCAGAGATTCCAGTAGGGATACTGCCAGGTGAGTGTGTTGGCGTAGTCTGCGTTTGTCGGAGCAGAACAGGAGGAGGTCGTCCAAGTAGATGATGCATCGAATGCCGCTGGACCTCAGGTGGGCCACCACCGGTTTTAGGAGTTTGGTGAAACACCATGGGGCTGAGCTGAGCCCGAAAGGGAGGCAAGTGAATTGCCAAGGGCGACCATGCCAGAGGAAACGTAGGAGTGCTCGACAGTCCGGGTGCACCGGGACTGACAGGTATGCATCTTTTAGATCGAGCCTGGCGAACCAGTCGTTGCTCCGAAGAAGGTCCTGCAGGAGGTGGATGCCCTCCATCTTGAAGTGGCGGTAGACCACGTACGCGTTGAGGGCGCGAAGATTGATAACTGGGCGGTATTCTCCCGACTTCTTCCGCACGAGGAAAATGTTGCTGAAGTAACCTCCCTGTTCGTGGACTGGTTGAATAGCCCCTTTGTCCCGAAGCTCGCGTAGCTCCGCGTTGACGAGGTTGTGGTCGAAAGACGACATGTGGATGGGGTGAGGGGGCTGAACCTGAAAGGGGGTTCCCACTAGGTCTATGATATATCCCTGCACTGTTTGTAGAATCCATGCGTCTGAGCAAAGGGATGCCCAATTGTGGAAAGAAAGGGAAATACGGCCCGCAATGCGGGTACATGGTAACAACGGAGGAATATGGGTCCTTACCTGCAGTAAAGCGGGAACGTCCGCGTCCGCGGATTCCACGGCCTCTATCCGAGCCTCTGGAAAAGGGTCGTTGTTGATAGTCCCTTGTCGGATAAAATGGTGTTGGTTGAGTACGGGGGCCTGAAGGCCAAAATCGGCTGGCGGCACGGCCCCGTTGCCGGCCAGCCCTTCCAAAAACCCCTCTGGTAGGGTTGCTCCTGAAGACACTGCGCATTGAGGATTGCGCCTTATTAAGGGAGGTGAACACGTTGAAATGTTTGTTTAATTCCTTGAGGAATGGTTCACCGAAAAGTTTTCCTTGCGCCTGGGGCCCAATCTCTTTTGTGCCAAGGTCTGCCAATTTACCGTTAATACGGAATAACGCTGCTTTTCGTCTCTCCGAAGAGAGCGTAACATTGGCGTTTCCGATGAAACAAAAACAACGTTGTGCCCACTCACGAATGTCATGTGCCCATTCCCTGAAGTCCTCGGTGGAGAAGGAATCGGCTTTGGCGTAGGCATCATCCGCCAGATACATAATGCGAGCCAGGGGGCCTACGGAATCCAGTAGGTTATCTTGGGCGCCCCATAGGCCTTTCTCTAAGCCCCGTCGAGGGTCTCTGCCACTGTGCATCATAAAGGTTGTCATAACTTTGTCAAATTCTGGGGTCTGAGCGACCTTATCTGGCAGGGAAGGGCGTGGGCATTCAGACCTGAGTCAGTTGCGGACCTCTTTCTCCAGAGGTTTGCGGAGCCACAGGTGCATGAACCTGGAAAGGTGTTCTGGAGGCGACCATTCACCCGATCTGGGGTGTCGTATGTTGCGAGGATCGAACATCGCCTGACCTGAGGGGTCCATAATGGTGTCTGAGTCAAGAGGAGGTTCTGCGTCAGCAGTGTCTTCGATACCTCTTGCCTGGACCGCACCCAGGAGGGTCTCCTGCATGAAAGCAGAAACAGACTTCTCGTCCGAGCCCCATGCGTCGTAATCCGACTCTGAAGCGTCAGCTTGCCACTCATCTAGCACTGACATGGAGTGGGTAGGGTCCTGTTCTTCTTCTGAAGAGTACTCCTGACGCGGGGCCGGAGTGTGAAGTTTGGCAGGTTTACGCTTGGCAGGTGTCTTACCCTTGGGTGGTTTGGGTGTATAGTCCTCGCCTTTGTCATGGCGTTTCGTAGGGCGGGATTCATCCCCTGTCTGATAGTCGGACAGGTCGGATTCCGACTCGTGCCGTGGACGCCTGCGAGTTTTAGGTACGTCAGGAGCCGAAGCTCGGGCCTTGGAGAGTGCCTTCTCCACAGAGGCAGCGACAGCTGCGTTAATCATAGCCTGGAAGTCTACAGGGACATTCTGGGAATTCTCCATAATAAGGGTCGGCTGGTATGTCACTGAAAGGTACAGTAATAAACGGGCACCCAGGTCTTGAGAACAGGCGTATGGTCAGTTTTAATAGTATGGGAACAAAGCCCAGTATAAACCCCAGCAGGGTAAAGTAGTGACCTTAAAAACTGGGGCTCACCCAGTTAGAGAGAACTGCAACAGCTAGTCTCCCAATAAGCAGCGTATTAATAGTGGGGGCTCACCCCGGTTCGCACAGGGTTGAAACCCTTAAATGCAGGTCACAATAATAAACAGGCAGCAGCACTGACCTGACTGACCCAGCCACATGAGGCACAGAAAGAACTGAATAGTAGTCTGAGATAGGCCCAGGGGTGAAAACCAGTAATGAGGGAGTAACAGCTAATTAGTACAGTCACACTGAATCCCCAGTGAGATGGTATGAGGTAAAATTAAGATGGCCGTAAGCCGGAGACAAAATTTTTTGAGGCCAGCCGTGATTTGGAAGTGGGCTGGCACGAAAAACGGCTGCGAAAATGGCGGGAAAACGGCCGCGAAAATGGCGGGAAAAAACGGCCGCGAAATGGCGCTAAAAAGAGGAAGCCAGGAGGCACTCCAGGCTAGAGGGGGACCTGAGGAACCCGAGGTAAATGATAATAATACAATATAGTAAGAATAAATGTACAAGAAGTAATATAGTTCCAGGGGAGCAAAAAGTCTGACCTGTCTGTGATGGAGCAGTAAAGAAAGAGGAAGTGCACAGGCAGCATGACCCTTATATACTATGTGGCGCAGTGATCTACTTGTTACTCTTTACATTTTTCTTTACTGCTGTGGAGTTAGTAAAGAGAGTTTATGCAAAATAGGAAGCCTCCTGTCATGTTTTAAAATTGTATTTCACCCCTCAATAAAATAGCAAGCACAGCCAAGCCCCTGATGTAGGATATAGCAAAAAAATAACCACACTAATGATGGTTAAATGGACTTGGTGGCAGCTTGTGCTGGCGCACCACAAGACACAAAATGGCCGCCGATCACCCCAGAAAAAAGTGACTGACAAACGCTCTGGGCAGCCTAAAAACAGTGAGAAATTAAATAGCAGCAGTTCAATGATCCACAGCTGTAGATCAATCACTAAATTAAGTGTTTTTGATGAGTTAATCACTGCCTAATCTCGCCCTAACAGCAGCTGCATCCTCTCCCTACACTGATCAGAGCAGAGTGACGTGCGGCGCTACGTGACTCCAGCTTAAATAGAGGCTGACTCACATGGCGCTCTGGCCAATCACAGCTATGCCAATAGTAGGCATGGCTGTGATGGCCTCTTGGGGCAAGTAGTATGACGCTTGTTGATTGGCTGCTTTGCAGCCTTTCAAAAAGCGCCAAGAAAGCGACGAACACCGAACCCAGACTTTTACGAAAATGTTCGGGTTCGTGTCACGGACACCCCAAAATTTGGTACGAACCCGAACTATACCGTTCGGGTTCGCTCATCCCTAGTGACTAGAGGGACCACAAAATCAGCAGCCACCCTGCCACACTCGTCATACTAACATGTTGACATGTCTACCAAAAACAGTACTAGTATGGAAGTGATCAGTCCTCTTCTGCAATAATACGTCTTGGGGTGAGTTTACCCTGTTTTTTCTTAGACCTTTGCAGCTTGCCAACCCCAACAATTTCCCAAGAGGCGGGAGGTATGATATCTTGTGGGATTAGAATGTCATTGGTGGCTGACCAATCAGGAATGTCCATGTCATGTATTTCTAAAGAGGCAAGGATATCCGGGAGATCTTTGGGAGATCTCAAGACGTATTTCTTCTCCTTGCAGGTAATCAGCATCCCGAATGGAAACCACCACCTGAAAGCAATGTGTTTATGTCTAAGGTGATCTGTGAGAGGTTTTAGGGCACGTCTCTTATTGAGAGTAGCAGGGGCCAGATCCTGAAACAGTAGGATTTGAGAGCCTTCATATCTAATGCTTCCACTTTCTCTGGCTCTTTTCATTACTAGGTCTTTCTGTGCGAAATTTAAGAGCTTGCAAA
This sequence comes from Bufo gargarizans, assembly GCF_014858855.1. Classification (NCBI taxonomy): domain Eukaryota; kingdom Metazoa; phylum Chordata; class Amphibia; order Anura; family Bufonidae; genus Bufo; species Bufo gargarizans. Next base: position 22,322,718 of record NC_058084.1, on the reverse strand, counting down.
TAATGTCCCTTGGGGGTTCTCCTGGTTTAGGTTTTGGACGTAGGGCGCAGTGGGCTCTTTCTATTATGATGGGATCTGTGTAATCCTCCTCTAACAATGATAAGCATATTTCTTTTGTTGCAGAGGGAATTGCTTCCATAGCGACAGTCTCTGGGACTCCTAATGCGAATATTGTTCCTCCATATAGTCGTACAGATAGTTGATGTGCTGTTGGTAGATGGAGAGAGCAGTAGAGTTCTTGCTTGTGTATTCAGCAACAGCAGACTGGTTGGACTCCAGGGCTTCGACTGTTTGTCCTTGCAACGGACCGTTTCAGCAGACAAGGGGTTAAAATCCGTTTAGGCGATATGCCCCTTTCTGAGAGACAGGCACAGCTACTGCAGAACACCAACCTCCCGAACTGGATACAAAATAGCACTCCAAACTGGAACCTCGCAAATAGCTGTCAGCAGACGAACAGGAAAAGCGTACAGTCAGCTTACACTCCTGGCAATTAGTCTCCAACAGTATACAGGGAATCCCCCTAATAACGAGACAAGGCTCCGTGTTGAGGGTCAAGCAGTGCTCTGATGTGCTGGCACACCCAGCCTGGTTTTTATTACAGTTTTGCAAATACAGAACAGATACAACACATCCCCACAATGCATCATGGTTTCCTCCTCTCTGTCCCAGAGACAACCGAAGGCAATCCAATTATCTCTCAGGACAAAGGGAGATCACCAATACACATGTGGAGACAACAGGACAGACATCACCATTTAAACACACAATGGCACACCCCCACAGCAAACACAGACATTTAACATATCCCCAGATAGCTCAAGTCTGAGTGCATATCATTAGGTGAATGGCACTCAGAATACACAAATACAATAATATTAGCTATCTGGGTGCCCTCACATAACATACAATTTAACCGAACGCATAATAACATAAAATACAATTCTACAGACAGATTTAAGCTGTGCGGCCGGTCTGTCTTCTCCTTTAAAGTTACTATGGGCCATAATCCTGAGGCAAGAGGCCTTCAAACAGCCCCCTCCAAAACACCATGGCGAGGTTGGTTTCGCCACACATCTCCCCCCCCCCCCCCCCCCCAGGGAAGACTAACCAGATACCTGACCTCACGCTGGTCGGTACCTGAGTTAGTCTGGCAGCCCACCCACAACCCAATATTTGACCTGTTGAATCTTAGGGCCTGGCTCTGTTCTGTATGTCCCCAGCTGTTGAGTGGGCATCTGCTACTCCTTGCTTTGTGGTTCTCCAGCTTGGAGCTGTAGGTACTTGGTGGGCAGAGGCTGACTGCGCTCTGCCCAGATGCCAGCTCTTCCGCTGGGGATGCCTGTGGGAAGTCAGTCTCTGGACAAGAGGATAGGGGAGGGCAGAGGCCAACTGTGCTCTGCCCTGATGCCAGCTCTTCTGCTGGCGTGAGGGGGGTACAAGCCAGTCCTGTAACAAGGGGGTCCGTGGAGCAGAGGCTAGCGGCTCTCTGCCCTGATGCCAGCTCTTCCGCTGGGAAGGGATCAGTGGTTATTGCAGGCTCATCCACTGCCCCCAGAACTCGGTTGGGAAGTAGCTGGGAAAGGAAGGGCTCGCTTACCTCCTCCTCCTGGTATCCCTGCGGAGATGGCTGGAGATCTGGTAGTTGGAGGGGGAAACCGACTGTCTCCTCTTTGGCTAAACAGCTCTGTTGCTGGGGGACAGGACCGACTGTCCCTACCCCCTGTGCTGTAAGTGCAGAGACCACGGTCCCATCTGCACAGTTGTGGGGCTTACTGTCTCCCCCTGGTGTGTTAAGCTGCCGCTGGGGAATGGAGACTAGGCTCCCAGTTCCCAACAAATCCTTCTGTTGCTGTGGGATGGAGACTGGGCTCCCAATTCCCAACAACTCAATCTGCTGCTGGGGGACAGGACCGACTGTCTCTGCCCCCTGTAACTCCGCCTGCCGCTGGGGAATGGAGACTCGGCTCCCAATTCCCTGTACATCACACGGCCGCTGGGGAATGGAGACTAGGCTCCCAATTCCCCAAAAATCATGCTGCTGCTGGGGGGCAGGAACAGCTACCTCTGCCCCCTGTAACTCAGCCTGCCGCTGGGGAGGGAGGCCGCTGCTCTCCCCTCCCTGCACTTCACACTGCCGCTGGGGAATGGAGACTGGGCTCCCTCTGTCCCGCAACTGTAACTTCCGATGGAGGTCCACCCAACGTGGCAGCTGACCGTCACCTTCTGCCCGGTATAGTAGGGTCTTGAACACTAGACTCCTCACGAACTTCACGGATTTCTCAGCTGGATTGGGTCCGAAGAAGTTCAGCCGCAACCACATCATATGGTCAAATTCCTCAACAGAGTATCTGTACTCCACTGCTGGTTCCATCCTGGTGCTTTTAGGGTCGCTGTACTGAGACATGCGTTGCCCTTAAATTGTAGAATCCACAGAAATGGTGTCTCCTGTAGCTGTCCTTCTGGCTGTAGGAACGATCCCGCTGCTTGCCACCAATGTAACGGACCGTTTCAGCAGACAAGGGGTTAAAATCAGTTTAGGCGATATGCCCCTTTCTGAGAGACAGGCACAGCTACTGCAGAACACCAACCTCCCGAACTGGATACAAAATAGCACTCCAAACTGGAACCTCGCAAATAGCTGTCAGCAGACGAACAGGAAAAGCGTACAGTCAGCTTACACTCCTGGCAATTAGTCTCCAACAGTATACAGGGAATCCCCCCAATAACGAGACAAGGCTCCGTGTTGAGGGTCAAGCAGTGCTCTGATGTGCTGGCACACCCAGCCTGGTTTTTATTACAGTTTTGCAAATACAGAACAGATACAACACATCCCCACAATGCATCATGGTTTCCTCCTCTCTGTCCCAGAGACAACCGAAGGCAATCCAATTATCTCTCAGGACAAAGGGAGATCACCAATACACATGTGGAGACAACAGGACAGACATCACCATTTAAACACACAATGGCACACCCCCACAGCAAACACAGACATTTAACATATCCCCAGATAGCTCAAGTCTGAGTGCATATCATTAGGTGAATGGCACTCAGAATACACGAATACAATACTATTAGCTATCTGGGTGCCCTCACATAACATACAATTAAACCGAACGCATAATAACATAAAATACAATTCCAAAGACAGATTTAATCTGTGCGGCCGGTCTGTCTTCTCCTTTAAAGTTACTATGGGCCATAATCCTGAGGCAAGAGGCCTTCAAACAGCCCCCTTCAAAACACCGTGGCGAGGTTGGTTTCGCCACAGTCTTATTTGCCTCACTTCTCTTTTTATTTCAGAAAGTTCCTCTAACACAGGGTTTAATGCTTTGGACAAAGCTTGCGAGATGAAGGATCTGGAAATTGGGAGGTCAGAGGCCACATCTATTTGTTCTTCGTCCTCACTATCTCTGTCTTGTTGTGACAATGATTGCCGTTGTGAGTTGCTTTTGGGGGTGGTCTGAGAAGCCCCCTGGGTGTTCAAATTTTTCTTCATCATAAACCTATCGAGGTCAGATTGTGCAAGAGAAGGTCCCTTTAACTGTTTGTGAGAGTCTTGGTCGGCTCCCCTGTATCTTCCAACTTTCACCATAGGTGCTTTTGTTCTGGCCCTTGAAGCTGCTTACTCACTTTTTCATCCAACGATCAAGTGAATTAACAAATCACTGGGTTTATGTATATCTGAGGCTTGTTTTCCATCCTCTATAACCTCATGTGAATGTGGCTAGACATCTACTGCCATTTTACACTGATTGCCAAAATAGGGTACTGTCTCTTTAAATGTGTATAATCAGTAAGGGCACTCTTTAGACCACATCAATTCCTCCTGTTTTGACAGCAGTCTGCTGGAGGGTCTGTTGAGATGTAAGACTAACACAAGCCCAACACTAAACAAAGAACTGAGGACTGGGCAGGGCCGTTATGGGCAGGATATGACTGCAGCTGGATGCGATCAAAACGCTAATTGACCAGCGGCTCCTGTAACAGTCGGACTCCTGTATTGAAGGATTCACAATGGCAGATAAGCTCAATTATTCATGCTGTCCTGGATAATACAGCTGTCGCTGATGACTGCGCATTCGGTCGCTATGGCCGGGTAACAAGATGGCGCCCACTCCGTGTGACAACCTTCCGTGTGGCTCTATATCCCCTTATGATGCCGGGCTGAGGTAGGCACAATATGTAAGATTTGTTACCTCGCACCAGGCTTCGGAGTTATTATTCTTGCCTACTGGAGCAGATGAGCAGCTCAGTGGACGGCTTCACTCTGTTTCAAAACTGGGCCGGGGATACCTTCTCCGCTAGGCCTCACTCACACCTCTGGAATGGAGCTGTCCTTTGGCCCCAAAAATATCTCCGAAAGGGGCAGATGTAAGTCTACAACACCTGAGTACTGGTACCAGGCTTGCGGTAGTGTTATTCCTGCCGGCTGGATCAGAAGAGTCGTTCTGTGGTAACCCTTGCTCTGTTTCAAATCCAGGCCGAGGACTCCTTCTCTGCTAGGCCTCACTCCAGTCTCCAGATCGGAGCGATCCCTTGGCCCCGGACAGATCTTGAAATGGGGCAGATAATTGTCGGCGTCGCCTGAGATCTGAAATAAGGATCCTAAACTTTCTATAACGGGCAGATGAGGTTAGATTCGATCTGCTTCGACAGAGCTGCTACCATAGACGTCTTTCCCGGTCAGCAGCTAGCCACGCCCCCGTGTAAGGCCCCTTTCACACGGGCAATTGTAGTGTCCCACTACGTAAATGTGGGCACTACTCAAGGGTCACGTTGTTCCCCACCTTTTGTGGAACATGGTCATTGTATTTTGTATGGTATTTTAATGTGTATTTTTCCTGTTATCTCCTGTACCAGGCCTGTTAGGGGTGTAGTTCCTCCTCCTAGGCAGTAGAGGGAGCTAGAGAACCCCCTAGTATATATAGTCAGGTCCAGTTCAGAAAGAGGGAGTTGGGGAGTGTGTGGTTAGAAGCCAGTGTGACTTTAGCCAAGTAGTAGCTGAAGATCAGCTTCTAACATGCAGCTAGATAGCCCAGGTTCCTAGCCTGCATCCAGGGAAAGAGGATGCCTCCTGAGGATATGTAGCATCTTGCAGAGTACAGAGCAGAGCCAAATTTATCCAGCCAAGTAGAAAGCTGAAGGGCAGAAGGATATTTACAGCAAGAGGATTTATACCAGAGGAAGGTTTCCCTACCCAAGGATAAAGCCAGCAATAGGGCATACGGGCCTTGGAGAAAGCCAGACAGGATCTGAAGACAGTACAGCCTGATCTGTGAGTGTTTATTCCCTCTGTGTATCTTGCAAAGACTTTGCTTGCCTTTTATGTGAAGCCTGCCTGTTATCAAGACCCTGCAGATAAAACCAACTGAAACCTGTATATAGTTGAACTGTTCAGTAAAAAGGAGTTCTGGTTCATTACAACTGTGTGTACCCCAATTATTCCTACAATAAATCGGTGTGACACCGTTACTGGCACTGGCGTCACGAACTATAAGGGATCTTGCCACAGGCACACTAAACCTGCAACACCCAGGGCACCTCACCTACCATCTGGCCTGGTCCCTATTTACAAAGAGTGCCCCAGAGGATCCATTTCCCAGCCTCTCCATCACTGCTGTATGCCTGCCCAGGGTATATAAAAACTGTGAGTACAGATAGCAACCCTCGGTCTGTTAACCGTCCCCTGTGACCTGATAATCGCTCACCCTGCAGGACTGGCGTACTGCACAATGCGTGAGGTGAACACATTGCACCCGCACTGAATTCGGACCCATTCATTTCTATGGGGCTGTGCACAGGAGTGGTGATTTTCACGCATATCTTGTGCATTGCGTGAAAATCGGAGCAAGCTCTATTTTGTGCGTTTTTCACGCAACGCAGGCCCCATAGAAATGAACGGGACTGCGTGAAAATCGCAAGCGTCCTGTGGTGACGTTACTGCGCTCATCACATGGTCCATCACATGATCCATTACCATGGTGATGGATCATGTAAATGACCATGTGATGAGCGTAGTGACGTCATCAAAGGTCCTTTACCCAGGTCCTGAAGAAAGAAGACAGAAGAGATTTATTTATTTTTTTAACCCCTCCAGCCCTATTTTACTATGCATTCTGTATTAAGAATGCTATTATTTTCCCTTATAACCATATTATACGGAAAATAATACAATCTACACAACCTTGAACTCAAACCTAAACTTCTGTGAAGAAGTTCGGGTCTGGGTACCACATTCAGCTTTTTATCACGCGCGTGCAAAGCGCATTGCACCCGCGTGATAAAAACTGAACAACGGAACGCAATCGCAGTCAAAACTGACTGCAATTGCGTACCTACTCGCGCGGGTTTGCCGCAATGCATCGGGAGGCATCCGGACCTAAACCGGACACGCTCGCGTGAAAGAGGCCTAAGGCTGGGTTCACACGGGCGTGTCCGGATTAGGTCCGGATGCGTCCCTGCGATTGCGTTCTGATGTTCAATTTTTATCGCGCGGGTGCTATGTGTTTTGCAAGCGCGTGATAAAAAACCGACTGTGGTACCCAGGCCCGAACTTCTTCACAGAAGTTCAGGTTTGGGTTCGATGTTGTGTAGATGTTATCATTTTCCCTTGTAATATGGTTATAAGGGAAAATAATAGCATTCTGAATACAGAATGCATAGTACAATAGCGCTGGAGGGGTTAAAAAAATAAATAAAAAATTAACTCACCTTCTCCTCTTGATCGCGTAGTTCCCGGTCTCTTCTTTACTTCTTTAATGATGAGCTGTCGGCTAAAGGACCTGTGGTGACGTCAGATCACATGCTCCAATCACATGGTCCATCACCACGGTTATAAGGGAAAATAATAACATCTACACAACACCGAACCCAAACCTGAACTTCTGTGAAGAAGTTCGGGTCTGGGTACCACAATCGGTTTTTTATCACGCGCTTGCAAAACACATTGCACCCGCGCAATAAAAATTGAACATCGGAACGCAATCGCGCGGGTTTGCCGCAATACACCGGGACGCATCCAGACCTAATCCGGACACGCCCGTGTGAACCCAGCCTAAGGCTACTTTCACGAACAAGTTTTCTGAACGGGTGCAATGCGTGATGTGAGCACATAGCACCCGCACTGAATCCTGACCCATTCATTTCAATGGGTCTATGTACATGTACATTTTTTCACGCATCAGTTCTGCGTTGCGTGAAAAATGCAGCATGTTCTATATTCAGCGTTTTTCACGCAGCCCTGACCCCATAGGCCTTATTCGCACAGTCAGTGTTTGGTCAGTGATTTCCATCAGTGATTTTGAGCCAAAACCAAGTGCGGGTCCAAAACACAGAACAGGTGCAGATCTTTCCCTTCTACCTTATGTCTGTAGGATCCACTCCTGGTTTTGGCTCACATTCACTGATGGAAATCACTGACTAAACACTGACTGTGTGAATGAAGCCATAGAAGTGAATGGGGCTTCAGTGAAAAACGCATTGCATCCGGAAGCAAGTGTGGATGCAATGCATTTTTCACTGATGGTTGCCAAGAGATGTTGTTTGTAAACCTTCAGTTTTTTATCACGCGTGTGAAAAATGCATCAAAACGCTTTGCACTTGCGTTGAAAAAAACTGAACGCAATTGCAGACAAAACTGACTGAACTTGCTTGCAAAATGGTGTGAGTTTCCCTGAACGCACCCTGAATGCATCCGGACCTAATCCATCACGCTAAGGCCTCTTTCACACGAGTGATGTTTCTGCGCGGGTGCAATGCGTGATGCGAACTCATTGCGCCCGCATGGAATCTGGACCCATTCCTTTCGATGGGGCTGTGTACATGTTATGTACATGCGCGTTGGTTTTTACGCAATGCTAGCCCCATAGAAGTGAATAGAGCTGCGGGAAAATCGCATTGCATCCTCAAGCAAGTGCAGATGCGATGTGTTTTTCACGCATGGTTGCTAAGAGATGTTGTTTGTATACATTCAGTTTTTATCCTGTACGTGCAAAATGCATGAAAGCGCATTGCACCCCTGCACGATAACAACTGAACGCGATCGCAGGCAAAACTGAATGACTTTTCCTTCAAAATTGCACAGTTTTCACTGAACGCAGTCGCAATGCATCTGGACCTAATCTGGACATGCTTATCTGCAAGGGGCCTAACAGTTGCTGAGTACATTCATCCCTAGGACCACAGAGCAATTGTCATCTTCTGGGACCTGGATCAAGACCACCCCTTGGTGTGGGAGTTTGGTATCTTTAATCTGTAAGGTAGGTTCCCAATAGCCTAATATAAGCACTGGTTGGCCACTGGTAGCTATGATGTGGAGCCAGGATTCCGGGGGTTGTGTCAGCTGGGCTCCATTCCGGCATCTTTCGAATGCGAATTGACGGATGGTAGTCACGTGAGATCCGGTGACAATCAAAGCAGAAAACATTACTCCGTTGATGCTAACTTGAATCACAGGGCAGGCGCCTACATATCTAGGCATAAAGGCTGGATCTTTGGGTCCTAGTATTCTTCCTCCCAAGGGGCGGTCTTTGGCCTAAGGGGATACCCATTTAACTGCCAGCAGTCCCTTTCGGTGTGTCCAGGCCTCTGACAATGCCGGCATACACCCTTCCTGTTGTCTCGATACCAAGGATCTGACAACCTACCGGTCAGCCGACATCGATCTTCTTGTGGACCGGGTGCAGGACGGTCTCTTAGTGCAGAAATCCCTTTCTCAGCTTTGGGCTGCTGTTTCAGTCGCTCTAGCTGCTTCCTTATCCACTCCTTATTCTCAGCTAGGAGAGAGACTTCAGCAGTCAGGGCTGCAACAGCATCTGGGACGGGCGCCTGAGCCCCATGCTCAGCTATCTGGCCGCGGGCACCAAGTCGCAGGACGGGCCTTGCTTTCTTGTCTTCGGGAGGTTCAGACTTGTGACCTTCCCCTAGGATGCCTATAGCAAGTTCCTTAAAATCTAAGAAAAGGGGTATCTGGGTGCTGAATTTACAGCATCTTTAGCTGATGTTTGAGGGGTTCGTCAAGGACACCTTCAATAAACTGCTCTCAGAGTCTGACCTTGTCCCTCAGCTTCACAAGGATCTATGTGCAGAGCTTCTTGCAGGGACAGGGCAAAGTCTCTCAAAGTCTCCTTTGACTGCTGTCGTTTCCCAAAGAAGTGCATCTTAAGCTCGGAGGTGGTCCTGGTTTCAAAGGTGGTACTGAGTCGGTCTAGGATCTGCTCAGTGGTTTTCCGCTCTGGCCGAGGCCAGGACTTGACCTCCTGGAGTGCAGTTCCCTACAACTGGCCAATCAGGATTTCCACTTTTTGGTCCTGCGATACTGGATATAGCTTAAAGGGAACCTGTCATGTGGATATTTGATTTTAATCTAACTAATTATATACAATCATTAACTACAAAAAAGTGCCTTAGATGTATTCACTTACTGGTGTGACAGATGGTTACCTCATAATATACACACAAAGATGCCGCCTGCCGTATGCTAATAATGATTTGAGTCCAGCGTGATGTCATTGAGTCCAGTGTATATTTAATTCACAGCTATAGCCACTCCCCTCCCCACCTGCTGCTGATTCATATGAAAAATTACTGTCATTCAGCAGCAGGTGGGCGGGGAGAGTCAGGAGCTCATGAATATTCAGGACTCATCATTATCAGCTGGAGCTTTTCAATACAAGATGTTGGCAGATTGACTTGGTGAAATAAAGAAAGTGACCCAGCATTTTGCTAAGAGAATCAGTCAACTTATTTATGTTGCTCTTAGTTAGGACACCATAAAACTGGTGACAGGTTCCCTTTAAAGGTGGCTTAAATTTTATCACAGAATTCCCTGAGTGAATGAGGTTCTCCTGAATAACGTGGGAGCCAAGGTGCCCCAAAGTAGTATGGTATAGTAAGAGGCATGATGCAGGTGGCTGCAGCTGCTGCTTACAGCTCACTTCAGTCCAAGTGAGTGCTATCTTCGCTGTCAGACATGGCTTCTGATACCCTGTACCATACTAGAGGGGTCAGTGTGAGCTTAAATGCGATTTAAGTGCGCAATGCTATGGGCAACTGCAGCAAAATTGGTGTGCGTGGCTCCTTTAAGAGTCACCACAACTGCTCAATTTGGGCTAGTATGATGCTCTGACAGTCAGATAATGGCCCCAAACAGTCTTCAGCAAGGTTATTTTCCCCAGTAACTCAGACCTCTGGACAATCAAGGATTAACGGATTGAATTATGTATAAAAGAACATGAACCCCCCAAAATCTGTTGCACTGTGGTATTTGGTTCTGCTGGGGTTGTATTTTGTTCTGCATTCTGGTCTACTGGGGAAGTACGGTACATTGTGAAGCCCTTTAGTATTTGGTTCTGTTTCGGTAGTAGGTAGAACCACATACAGGACCAATACGATCCCAGCAGAAATAAAATACCCCAATTCAGCACATTACACTGCCCCAAAAGCACAGTATACCTCTCCAGAAACTGCCCACTGTGCTGACCAGTGCCAGCTGCCATGTGTTCTCCTTCTCCTCATTCTCAAGTTGTCTCTAAGATATGAATGAGGGGCTGAGCCCGCTCAACCAAACATACAGGAGAATACAGCACTACATACCTCTTAGATCAAGCGATGTTTCCACTGATGCAGAAGTTCCCTTTCCTCATCGTCTCCATTCAGCGCCAGTTACCATAACCAATTCATCTTCTCTCTGCAGAGTTTGCATCACATAGATATTAGATTCCTCACTTTTCCATCATCCTTCTCCTCCTGGTGACCTCAGCATTGTCATCCTACAGCCAATACCGTGCTGTCTGTGATGCCCAATGCCCCATATACACTTTACTGCGGAAAAAATGGTGCTCTAGTATTATTAATAATACATATAGTGTCCCAGTAGTAATAATACCCCTATTGTGTCCTCCAGTAACAATAATGTCCGCTAAAATGCCCCCAGTAATAATGTCTCCTTCCATTATGCTCCCAGTAATAATGCCTGTATAGTGCCCCCAGAAATAATGTCCTCTAATATGCCTCTAGTAAATAAAATGCCCCTACAGTGCCCCCAGCAATACTGTATTACTCTCCTATTGAACCCTTAGTAAAAAATGCCATTATAGTCCCGTCAGTAATAATGCCCCCTGTACAAAAATCCCCCTCAGTATTAAAAAGCTTCCAGTGCCTCCAGTGATGCCCGTTATAGTGCTCCCATTATTAAAAAAATGCAACGTTAATGCCCGGATATTAAAATACCCCCAGTGTTACTCCCTCCCCCTATAGTGCCTCAGTGCCTCTAGTAATGCCCCTTTTACTGAACTCAGTACTAAAAATTCCCCTATAGTGTCCCCAGAAATGTTTTCTATAGTGCTGACAGTAATATTCCCCACAGTGCCACCAACAGTAATGTCCCCCACATTGACCCGTCGGTAGTATTGTCCCCCACAGTGCCCTTCCATTAGTAATGTCCTCCACAGTGGCTGCCCAGTTGTAAAGTCCCCGACAGTGCCGTCCCAGTAGTAATGTCCCCCACACTGCCGCCCAAATAGTAGTATCTCCCACAGTGCCCTTACAGTAGTAATGTCCTCCACAGTGGCTGCCCAGTTGTAAAGTTCCCGACAGTGCCGTCCCGGTAATAATGTCCCCCACAGTGCCCTGTGCCACAGCGTGTGCTCATTTGTAAAGTGCCCCCCAGTAGTAATGTTCACCACAGTGTCCTCCCAGTAGTAATGTTCCCAACAGTGCCACCCCAGTAGCAACTTCCCCCACAGTTCCTCCCCAGTAGCAATGTCCCCCACAGTGCTTCCCCAGCGGTAATATCCCCCACACTGCAGCCCCAATAGTAATGTCCCTCACAGTGCATGCTCAGTTTTAAAGTCCCCAACATTTCCCCCCAGTAGTAATGTTCACCACAGTGTCCCCCAAGTAGTAATGTCACCCACAGTGCCCCCCAGTAAAAAATTTCCCTACATAGTCTCTTTAGTATTACTGTCCCCCGCAAAGTTTCTCCTGTAGCTATGACCCCAGTATTAATTTTTCCCACAGTGCCCAAGTAGTAATGTGATCACTCCACTAGTAATGTCACCCAAGTAGTAATGTACCCCAGTGCACCCCAATAGTAATGTCCCCACAGTGATCCCCCCAATAGCAATGGCCAAAGTACAAGTGTTCAGTAAGAGAAAACAAAAATAATACTTACCTAGAATCCTACTCCCTAACGTCCGCAATGCAGGAAGCAGGCAGGACTCTTCTGGCAGGGGATGCAGAGATGAAGGCAGGTGCAATGATGTCCTCACACTGCGTCCCAGCGCAGGTGGGCGCGATAATGTCATCATGCTCGCCTCAGCCGCCATCAACTGCTCCATAGGCTTCTGGACTGCCTGTTCAGAACAAAACAATGTTTTAGTTTTTTTTCAATACGACTGTGCCAGGGGCGTAACTAGAAGTGACTGGGCCCCACAGCAAATATTTGTAAGGGCCCCCCCAGCGCGCTTCGCCCCTCCCTCCTCCTGTGTAAACCCCACTCCTTTGGCACAGTGTAGAGGTATACTGTATATTGTGGGGCACAGTGTAGCGGTATACTGTATATTGTGTGGCACAGTGTAGAGGTATACTGTATATTGTGTGGCACAGTGTGGAGGTATACTGTATATTGTGTGGCACAGTGTAGAGGTATACTGTATATTGTGGGGCACAGTGTGGAGGTATACTGTATATTGTGTGGCACAGTGTAGAGGTATACTGTATATTGTGGGGCACAGTGTAGCAGTATACTGTATATTGTGGGGCACAGTGTAGAGGTATACTGTATATAGTGTGGCACAGTGTAGAGGTATACTGTATATTGTGTGGCACAGTGTAGCGGTATACTGTATATTGTGGGGCACAGTGTAGAGGTATACTGTATATAGTGTGGCACAGTGTAGAGGTATACTGTATATTGTGCGGCACAGTGTAGCGGTATACTGTATATTGTGTGGCACAGTGTAGAGGTATACTGTATATTGTGTGGCACAGTGTAGAGGTATACTGTATATTGTGTGGCACAGTGTAGCGGTATACTGTATATTGTGTGTAGAGGTATACTGTATATTGTGTGGCACAGTGTAGAGGTATACTGTATATTGTGTGGCACAGTGTAGAGGTATACTGTATATTGTGTGGCACAGTGTAGAGGTATACTGTATATTGTGGGGCACAGTGTAGAGGTATACTGTATATTGTGGGGCACAGTGTAGAGGTATACTGTATATTGTGGGGCACAGTGTAGAGGTATACTGTATATTGTGTGGCACAGTGTAGAGGTATACTGTATATTGTGGTGGCACAGTGTAGAGGTATACTGTATATTGTGGGGCACAGTGTAGAGGTATACTGTATATTGTGGGGCACAGTGTAGAGGTATACTGTATATTGTGGGGCACAGTGTAGAGGTATACTGTATATTGTGGGGCACAGTGTAGAGGTATACTGTATATTGTGGGGCACAGTGTAGAGGTATACTGTATATTGTGTGGCACAGTGTAGAGGTATACTGTATATTGTGGGGCACAGTGTAGAGGTATACTGTATATTGTGGGGCACAGTGTAGAGGTATACTGTATATTGTGGGGCACAGTGTAGAGGTATACTGTATATTGTGGGCACAGTGTAGAGGTATACTGTATATTGTGGGGCACAGTGTAGAGGTATACTGTATATTGTGGGGCACAGTGTAGAGGTATACTGTATATTGTGTGGCACAGTGTAGAGGTATACTGTATATTGTGTGGCACAGTGTAGAGGTATACTGTATATTGTGTGGCACAGTGTAGAGGTATACTGTATATTGTGTGGCACAGTGTAGAGGTATACTGTATATTGTGTGGCACAGTGTAGAGGTATACTGTATATTGTGTGGCACAGTGTAGAGGTATACTGTATATTGTGGGGCACAGTGTAGAGGTATACTGTATATTGTGTGGCACAGTGTAGAGGTATACTGTATATTGTGTGGCACAGTGTAGGGGTATACTGTTATATTGTGGGGCACAGTGTAGCGGTATACTGTATATGTGGGGCACAGTGTAGAGGTATACTGTATATTGTGTGGCACAGTGTAGAGGTATACTGTATATTGTGTGGCACAGTGTAGAGGTATACTGTATATTGTGGGGCACAGTGTAGAGGTATACTGTATATTGTGTGGCACAGTGTAGAGGTATACTGTATATTGTGTGGCACAGTGTAGAGGTATACTGTATATTGTGTGGCACAGTGTAGAGGTATACAGTGTAGTGTATACTGTAATATTGTGGGCACAGTGTAGAGGTATACTGTATATTGTGGGGCACAGTGTAGAGGTATACTGTATATTGTGGGGCACAGTGTAGAGGTAGTACTGTTAGTGTGGGGCACAGTGTAGAGGTATACTGTATATTGTGTGGCACAGTGTAGAGGTATACTGGTATATTGTGGGGCACAAGTTAGAGGTATACTGTATATTGTGTGGCACAGTGTAGAGGTATACTGTATATTGTGTGGCACAGTGTAGAGGTATACTGTATATTGTGTGGCACAGTGTAGAGGTATACTGTATATTGTGGGGCACAGTGTAGAGGTATACTGTATATTGTGGTGGCACAGTGTAGAGGTATACTGTATATTGTGGGGCACAGTGTAGAGGTATACTGTATATTGTGGGGCACAGTGTAGAGGTATACTGTATATTGTGTGGCACAGTGTAGAGGTATACTGTATAGTTGTGTGGCACAGTGTAGCGGTATACTGTATATTGTGTGGCACAGTGTAGAGGTATACTGTATATTGTGTGCACAGTGTAGAGGTATACTGTATATTGTGTGGCACAGTGTAGAGGTATACTGTATATTGTGTGGCACAGTGTAGAGGTATACTGTATATTGTGGGCACAGTGTAGAGGTATACTGTATATTGTGTGGCACAGTGTAGAGGTATACTGTATATTGTGTGGCACAGTGTAGAGGTATACTGTATATTGTGTGGCACAGTGTAGAGGTATACTGTATATTGTGGGCACAGTGTAGAGGTATACTGTATATTGTGTGGCACAGTGTAGAGGTATACTGTATATTGTGTGCACAGTGTAGAGGTATACTGTATATTGTGTGGCACAGTGTAGCGGTATACTGTATATTGTGGGGCACAGTGTAGAGGTATACTGTATATTGTGTGGCACAGTGTAGAGGTATACTGTATATTGTGTGGCACAGTGTAGAGGTATACTGTATATTGTGTGGCACAGTGTAGAGGTATACTGTATATTGTGTGGCACAGTGTAGAGGTATACTGTATATTGTGTGGCACAGTGTAGAGGTATACTGTATATTGTGTGGCACAGTGTAGAGGTATACTGTATATTGTGGGGCACAGTGTAGAGGTATACTGTATATTGTGTGGCACAGTGTAGAGGTATACTGTATATTGTGTGGCACAGTGTGGAGGTATACTGTATATTGTGGGGCACAGTGTAGAGGTATACTGTATATTGTGTGGCACAGTGTAGAGGTATACTGTATATTGTGTGGCACAGTGTAGAGGTATACTGTATATTGTGTGGCACAGTGTAGAGGTATACTGTATATTGTGTGGCACAAGTGTAGAGGTATACTGTATATTGTGTGGCACAGTGTAGAGGTATACTGTATATTGTGTGGCACAGTGTAGAGGTATACTGTATATTGTGTGGCACAGTGTAGAGGTATACTATATTGTGTGGCACAGTGTAGAGGTATACTGTATATTGGTGTGGCACAGTGTAGAGGTATACTGTATATTGTGTGGCACAGTGTAGAGGTATACTGTATATTGTGTGGCACAGTGTAGCGGTATACTGTATATTGTGGGGCACAGTGTAGAGGTATACTGTATATTGTGTGGCACAGTGTAGAGGTATACTGTATATTGTGTGGCACAGTGTAGAGGTATACTGTATATTGTGTGGCACAGTGTAGAGGTATACTGTATATTGTGTGGCACAGTGTAGAGGTATACTGTATATTGTGTGGCACTGTATATTGTGTGGCACAGTGTAGAGGTATACTGTATATTGTGTGGCACAGTGTAGAGGTATACTGTATATTGTGTGGCACAGTGTAGAGGTATACTGTATATTGTGTGGCACAGTGTAGAGGTATACTGTATATTGTGTGGCACAGTGTAGAGGTATACTGTATATTGTGTGGCACAGTGTAGAGGTATACTGTATATTGTGTGGCACAGTGTAGAGGTATACTGTATATTGTGGGGCACAGTGTAGAGGTATACTGTATATTGTGTGGCACAGTGTAGAGGTATACTGTATATTGTGTGGCACAGTGTAGAGGTATACTGTATATTGTGTGGCACAGTGTAGAGGTATACTGTATATTGTGTGGCACAGTGTAGAGGTATACTGTATATTGTGTGGCACAGTGTAGAGGTATACTGTATATTGTGGGGCACAGTGTAGAGGTATACTGTATATTGTGTGGCACAGTGTAGAGGTATACTGTATATTGTGTGGCACAGTGTAGAGGTATACTGTATATTGTGTGGCACAGTGTAGAGGTATACTGTATATTGTGTGGCACAGTGTAGAGGTATACTGTATATGTGGGGCACAGTGTAGAGGTATACTGTATATTGTGGCACAGTGTAGCGGTATACTATATATTGTGGGGCACAGTGTAGAGGTATACTGTCTATTGTGTGGACAGTGTAGAGGTTACTGTATATGTGTGGCACAGTGTAGAGGTATACTGATCTATTGTGGTGCCACAGTGTAGAGCGTATACTGTATATTGTGGGGCACAGTGTAGAGGATACTGTATATTGTGTGGCACAGTGTAGAGGTATACTGTATATTGTGTGGCACAGTGTAGAGGTATTACTGTCTATTGTGGGCACAGTGTAGAGGTACTGTCCATTGTGGGGCACGTGTAGGGTATCTGTATATGGTGGGCACAGTGTAGAGGTTTATACGTATATTGTGGGGCACAGTGCTAGAGTATACTATATATTGTGTGGGGCACAGTGTAGAGGTATACTGTATATTGTGTGGCACAGTGGTAGAGGTATACTGTATATTGTGTGGGGAACAGTGTAGAGGTATACTGTATATTGTGGGGCACAGTGTAGAGGTATACTGTATATTGTGGGGCACAGTGTAGAGGTTATACTGTATATATGTGTGGCACAGTGTAGAGGTATACTGTATATTGTGGGGCACAGTGTAGCGGTATACTGTATATTGTGGGGCACAGTGTAGAGGTATACTGTATATTGTGGGGCACAGTGTAGCGGTATACTGTATATTGTGGGGCACAGTGTAGAGGTATACTGTATATTGTGGGGCACAGTGTAGAGGTATACTGTATATTGTGGGGCACAGTGTAGAGGTATACTGTATATTGTGGGGCACAGTGTAGAGGTATACTGTATATTGTGGGGCACAGTGTAGAGGTATACTGTATATTGTGGGGCACAGTGTAGAGGTATACTGTATATTGTGTGGCACAGTGTAGAGGTATACTGTATATTGTGTGGCACAGTGTAGAGGTATACTGTATATTGTGGGCACAGTGTAGAGGTATACTGTATATTGTGTGGCACAGTGTAGAGGTATACTGTATATTGTGGGGCACAGTGTAGAGGTATACTGTATATTGTGTGGCACAGTGTAGAGGTATACTGTATATTGTGTGGCACAGTGTAGAGGTACACTGTATATTGTGTGGCACAGTGTAGATGTATACTGTATATTATGGGGCACAGTGTAGAGGTATACTGTATATTGTGGGGCACAGTGTAGAGGTATACTGTGGGGCACAGTGTAGCGGTATACTGTATATTGTGTGGCACAGTGTAGAGGTACACTGTATATTGTGTGGCACAGTGTAGAGGTATACTGTATATTGTGTGGCACAGTGTAGAGGTACACTGTATATTGTGTGGCACAGTGTAGAGGTATACTGTATATTGTGTGCACAGTGTATAGGTATACTGTATATTGTGTGGCACAGTGTAGAGGTATACTGTATATTGTGGGGCACAGTGTAGAGGTATACTGCATATTGTGTGGCACAGTGTGGAGGTATACTGTATATTGTGTGGCACAGTGTAGAGGTATACTGTATATTGTGGGGCACAGTGTATGTTATATGTGTATAATAAACATATTTCTCATGAACACTTACAGTTACTTGGCCCTTGGGGGTCTCGGACGCCACTTCCACACTTTGGCCGGGGGCTCGGCGGAGCTGATGTTGTGTTTTATCCTAATGAGAAAGATTTCATAATAAGGATTTGGAGAAGGGGCAGAGGCATAGCAGAGCAGGGAGAGGCTGGTGCTGCTACTAGGGGGTCATACCATGGGGGAGTAATAAAGCCCACCATAGTGCCCCCTCCCCCCAGTAGAAATAATTCTCCTTATAATGCGACAGTGCAAAAAATACCCCCTTGTAATGCCCCCAGTTGAGCTAATGTCCCCATAGTGCCCCCATAATGTGCCAGTATAAAATACCCCTATATAGTGCCCCCAGTAAATGCACCCATAGTGCTCCTCTCCCTCCTCCCTCCTAGTGCCCCCCATAATGTACCAGTATAAAATGCCCCATATATAGTGCCCCAGTAGATGCCCCTCAGTGTCCGGCCTCTGATAGGCTGCCGTCCTAGTGTTCCCCATAATGCCCCCCAATAATGTGCCAGTAAGTGTCCCCATAGATGCCCCCCCATCATGTGCCAGTATCAAGTGCCTCTCTCTTCCCCCCATGTGCCAGTATCATAGTGCCAAACCGACCCATGTCCCAGTATCAAGTGCCAAACCCCCCCCCCCCACACACACACACGCCAGTATCAAGTCCCTCTCTCCCCCCCATGTGCCAGTATCAGGTGCCAACCCCTCCCTCCATGTGCCAGTATCAGGTGCCAACCCCCCTGCCCCCATGTGCCAGTATCAAGTGCCTCCCGCTCCCCCCATGGCAGTAACAGTCGGGTATTAAAAAATAATAAAAAAAACACTTCTAATTACCTCCTAGTCAGCGATGCGATGCAGCGTCTTCCTGGGATTCAAACCCTCTTCCTGGGCTTCTGCTGGGATTCGAACCAACGACCTTCTGTAATAGAGGCAAAGCACCTAACCACAAGACCATAAGAGCTGCCTTGCTGCTGACTGAAAAAATATGAGACTTCTACTGTTATAGCTGGCTAAGTGTACGTCTATACACATGACAGCTGCCCTAACACACCCAGCACTGCTATATCTCTATATGACAGCTATCCCAGCACACTAAGCTCTGCTATATCTCTATATATGACAGCTACCACAGCAAACCCAGCTCTGCTACATCTATGCACATGACAGCTGCGCAAACACACCTAGCACTGCTATATCTCCATATGATAGCTGTCCCAGCACACTCAGCTCTGCTATATCTCTATATATGATAGCTGCCCCAGCACACCCAGCTCTGCTAGATCTATATACCTCTAAGTATTGCCATACAGTAGATAGATATATAGAGATATAGCATAGCTGAGTGTGCTGGGGCAGCTGTCATGTGTATAGATGTAGCAGAGCTGGCTGTGTTTGGGCAGCTGTCATGTGTATAGATGTAGTAGAGCTGGGTTTGCTGGGGCAGCTGTCATGCTGTCATATATAGCGATATAGTAGAGCTGAGTGTGCTGGGTAAGCTGTCATGCTGTAATATATAGAGATATAGTAGAGCTGAGTGTGCTGGGGCAGCCGTCATGTGTATAGATGTAGCAGAGCTGGCTGTGTTTGGGCAGCTGTCATGTGTATAGATGTAGTAGAGCTGGGTTTGCTGGGGCAGCTGTCATATATAGAGATATAGTAGAGCTAAGTTTGCTGGTACAGCTGTCATGTGTATAGATGTAGTAGAGCTGAGTGTGCTGGGGCATCTGTCATGTGTATAGATGTAGCAGAGCTGGCTGTGTTTGGGCAGCTGTCATGTGTATAGATGTAGTAGAGCTGGGTTTTCTGGGGCAGCTGTCATATATAGAGATATAGTAGAGCTGAGTGTGCTGGTGCAGCTGTCATGTGTATAGATGTAGTAGAGCTGGGTGTGCTGGGGCA
This sequence comes from Bufo gargarizans, assembly GCF_014858855.1. Taxonomy (NCBI): domain Eukaryota; kingdom Metazoa; phylum Chordata; class Amphibia; order Anura; family Bufonidae; genus Bufo; species Bufo gargarizans. The sequence continues at coordinate 22,302,647 of NC_058084.1, read as the reverse complement.
GCTATCATATATAGAGATATAGCAGAGCTGAGTGTGCTGGGACAGCTGTCATATAGAGATATAGCAGTGCTAGGTGTGTTTGCGCAGCTGTCATGTGCATAGATGTAGCAGAGCTGGGTGTGCTGGGGCAGCTATCATATATAGAGATATAGCAGAGCTTAGTGTGCTGGGACAGCTGTCATATACAGATATAGCAGTGCTAGGTGTGTTGGGGGCAGCTGTCATGTGTATAGATGTACACTTAGCCAGCTATAACAGTAGAAGTCTCATATTTTTTCAATCAGTTGCAATGCAGCCTTTAGCGAGGGGGCCTGGTCAGCCGCGGCTGTGACGGGGCCATGAACATTAAAGGGGTTATCCCACTTTGCGTTTTTATACTTACCTGCTGCCACCGCGCGTTCACTTCCTGTATTCTGGCTGGGGGCGGGCTTCATCTTGATCAAAGTCTTCTCCCGGCTGTGCCGCACGCTGGACTTAACGCGCACGCCGCCGCGCATGCGCAATGGTGACTTATTCCTGCCCAGTATAGTACAGAGCCGGCATGTGCGTTCGCAGCTCTGTACTATTCTGGCCGGGAAGAAGTCACCGTCGCGCATGCGCGGCAGTGTGCCCGTTCAGAACAGCGAGCGGCCCGGCCGGGAGAAAAGGAGTCTTCTGGGCAAGCGCGACCATCGGGATTTTGGAGAAGAGCGGTGGTCGTAACCAGAGGAGACCGAGTCACAACAATAAGGTAAGTGGGGATGAATTTTATCCTAATCGGTGGGAATTTGTTAATAAAGTATATTTACAAAAATGATCACTGTCAAATCATTAACAGATTTAACAGTGATCATTATGATGGGATACCCCTTTAAGACAAGAATCGATATTTAACTAACTTGAAAATAAACTGTCACACACGCTGCCGGGGCGCCGGTAGTTACGCCACTGGGCTCGGGCCTTGCTGCCTGTGTGTAGTGTGTGTAAAAATAATAATCAACAGAAGGCGGCCCGGACGGGCCCCCAGTGGCGTAGGGCCCCATAGCCACTGCTATGTTTGCTATGGCGATCCCTACGCCACTGGACTGTGCGTATCTAAACAGTGACACACATATACAGGTGAAACTCGAAAAATTAGAATATTGTGCAAAAGTCCATTTATTTCAGTAATGCAAATTAAAAGGAATTGCATTAATGCAGCTTAAAATTAGAATTTTGTGAAAAGGTTGAATATTCTCGGCTCAAAGTGTCACATTCTAGTCAGCTAATTACTCCATACCCCCGAGCAAAGGGGACCTCAAAACTGTGACTTTGGGGTTTCATAAGCTGTAAGCCATAATCATCCAAATTATACCAAATAAAGGCTTGGAATCTCTCGCTTTGCCTGTAACGAGTCTCATGTGTTAGTTTCACCTTTTACGTTGCATTACTGAAATAAATTAACTTTGCACAATATTCTAATTTTTCGAGTTTCACCTGTATTCCCAATAAAGGACAATTTTGGGAACGTTTTCTAATTTTAAAAAGCAGAAAACTGATTGAGTGTTTTCAAACGGGCTGTTTGTTAACACTGCCGACCATGTGTTTGCCCATAGCTGTTTGTGTCAGAGTCACCCTGACATTATTTGTTGCTGCTGTCATGACCTTAAAGGAGGAAAGACAGAAACATTTGAAACGAAAAAGAGACCTCAGAGTCTTACACAATGATCTTCAGGCCATTTGAAGCACTTTTGATTCGGGTGGAGTCAATTCAGACCTGAATACGATTTTTTTTGAGATTTGTTAGAATTGAACCAGAAATAAATGGTAAGTTCCAGTCCTATATATGGAGGTGCAGCTCTGTTTGCTTGCAGAATTTGAGTTTTTTCCATGCTCTGAAGACCAGTGCTTCACAGGTTTGTGGCACGCCACTTTGTTGCAGTATTTGTTGCCACGCTATAGGTACACGTAGTAGCTGGTGGCAACAAACAGCCTGTTTAAAACCACACTGCACTGTTGTCCAAAAAGGGATACTTTGGGTAATGTTGAAGAAAAAAACCTCACAGATTGGTGCCTAGTTAATTTTCACAAATAAATTGTCCTCTAAACTTGGACAAATTTGACCGTTTTGGTGAGATGACGCTACCCACCCACTGAATCCCTTCTCTGATAGTACAGTGGGTGAGATAGAGTTGTTGCATCATCAATTCACTATCGTGTCTGCTACACTGAGTGCCAGCCTTGTGCCCTAGCTGTGTCTGTGAAAATGCCATGTTCTTCTCCAACACTAGCTTCTACTAGTTCCTCGTCTTCATTCACTTCCCCTGCACATGTGGACCCTGACAGCCCCATTGCAGAAAGTAAGATATGGAAGCTCTTTTTCTTACCTAACATCTTTGTTAATCAGTGTGAGCATTTGACAAAATTCATATCATGCGGAAGACATAATTGATGCCACTGGTGCCTACTAACAAATCTAGTGGCCTCTTTGAAGGGTCAGAGTAGTTGACACGAGTCTGTGATGAGCTGCCATTGCCGGAGCTCAAAGTAACCCATGCTCTCTGTTGTAGGGGTCTCGTACATGATGTAATGATTGACTCTTTTCCCCTGTTTAAACAGATTATTCAGCACATGCAAGGTGGAATAGCAGAGAGTTGGGACATCGCAGATCAAGCAGTACAAAGGCAGATCATTTTGTTCCTGCAAGTCCAGGAGGACACATAGGAGACACTCTACTGGACATAGTCAGCGCTTTCTGTAAGCCACAATTCATTTTATTTTCAAGTTTGTAAAACCAAATTTATGATGTGTTCCAGGCAGGGAGCATGTGGTACATTCCCCAAATGCAGGGCAGCCATGATGTTCCTGCTATTGTTGCTGACTACGTTGCCCAGTTGTAGTTGGAGATAAAACATCTATCGGACATTTAGTGCTTGATGCAGAATAACAACTGATCTGCTGTATGGCTTCTCTTGCCCAGGCTGATGAGTTGCATTTGGGGGAAATAACACACGCTCCTTGCATGGCACATATGATAAATTTGGTAGTGCATAGCGTTTATAAAAAAAAAGGATTGTGGCTCGCAGAAGATGCTGGCTATGTCCAGGAGACAAGGTCAAGGTTAGGCTCCGAAGCAATAAAGGGGATGTGTAATGGTGGCAAATAAGTAGAGTCCAGGCTCTTATGAAGTTCAACAGCTTTACTTCCATCCAGACAATATTCAGATTCTCTTGGTTCCAGCAGGCTTTGGCATAAACTAGCAGGCAAACTTGAGTACTCTGCTTTCTCTCTGTTTGCTGTGCTAAACTCAGATTTAGTCTGGTAGCTGGACTTTAGGACTGTTCTGATATCTCTGGAGTGGGGTGCTTTTGGCTGCTGACTCCTTAAGGAGTCAAGGTGCTCTATGAGCTACTTCACTCTTGAGAGACTCCTGCTACAACAGGAAGAACTTTACCCTCACTGCTACATCTTTGCACATTCTTTCAGCTCCACTGTCTAAGACTACACTGGACTAAACTAGAACTGCGACTCTGCCTTCTGGTCGGAAGCAGGACTGTCCCACTACTGCCCAAAAGGGGGCAGCATGGAATGGTAAGTTCCATTCTATCTAAAGATTAGAGTTGAGCGAACACCTGGATGTTCGGGTTCGAGAAGTTCGGCCGAACTTCCCGAAAATGTTCAGGTTCGGGATCCGAACCCGATCCGAACTTCGTCCCGAACCCGAACCCCATTGAAGTCAATGGGGAGCCGAACTTTTCGGCACTAAAACGGCTGTAAAACAGCCCAGGAAAGGGCTAGAGGGCTGCAAAAGGCAGCAACATGTAGGTAAATCCCCTGCAAACAAATGTGGATAGGGAAATGAATTAAAATAAAAATTAAATAAATAAAAATTAACCAATATCAATTGGAGAGAGGTCCCATAGCAGAGAATCTGGCTTCCCGTCACCCACCACTGGAACAGTCCATTCTCAGATATTTAGGCCCCGGCACCCAGGCAGAGGAGAGAGGTCCCGTAACAGACAATCTGGCTTCATGTCAGCAGAGAATCAGTCTGCATGTCCTAGCAGAGAATCAGGCTTCACGTCAGCCACCACTGCAACAGTCCATTGGCATATATTTAGGCCCAGCACACACACAGGCAGAGGAGAGAGGTCCCGTAACAGACAATCTGGCTTCATGTCAGCAGAGAATCAGTCTGCATGTCATAGCAGAGAATCAGGCTTCACGTCACCCAACATTGGAACAGTCCATTGGCATATATTTAGGCCCCGGCACCCAGACAGAGGAGAGGTTCATTCAACTTTGGGTAGCCTCGCAATATAATGGTAAAATGAAAATAAAAATAGGATTGAATGAGGAAGTGCCCTGGAGTCCAATAATATATGGTTAAGGGGAGGTAGTTAATGTCTAATCTGCACAAGGGATGGACAGGTCCTGTGGGATCCATGCCTGGTTCATTTTTATGAACGTCAGCTTGTCCACATTGGCTGTAGACAGGCGCCTGCGTTTGTCTGTAATGACGCTCCCTGCCGTGCTGAATACACGTTCAGACAAAACGCTGGCTGCAGGGCAGGCCAGCACCTCCAAGGCATAAAAGGCTAGCTCTGGCCACGTGGACAATTTGGAGACCCAGAAGTTGAATGGGGCCGAACCATCAGTCAGTACGTGGAGGGGTGTGCACACGTACTGTTCCACCATGTTAGTGAAATGTTGCCTCCTGCTAACACGTTGCGTATCAGGTGGTGGTGCAGTTAGCTGTGGCGTGTTGACAAAAGTTTTCCACATCTCTGCCATGCTAACCCTGCCCTCAGAGGAGCTGGCCGTGACACAGCTGCCTTGGCGACCTCTTGCTCCTCCTCTGCCTTGGCCTTGGGCTTCCATTTGTTCCCCAGTGACATTTGGGAATGCTCTAAGTAGCGCGTCTACCAACGTGCGCTTGTACTCGCGCATCTTCCTATCACGCTCCAGTGCAGGAAGTAAGGTGGGCACATTGCCTTTGTAGCGTGGATCCAGCAGGGTGGCAACCCAGTAGTCCGCACACGTTAAAATGTGGGCAACTCTGCTGTCGTTGCGCAGGCACTGCAGCATGTAGTCGCTCATGTGTGTCAGGCTGCCCAGGGGTAAGGACAAGCTGTCCTCTGTGGGAGGCGTATAGTCATTGTCCTGCCTTTCCCCCCAGCCACGCACCAGTGATGGATCCGAGCTGCGTTGGGTGCCACCCCGCTGTGACCATGCTTCATCCTCATCCTCCTCCACCTCCTCCTCATCCTCGTCCTCCTTGTCCTCCAGTAGTGGGCCCTGTCTGGCCACATTTGTACCTGGCCTCTGCTGTTGCCAAAAACCTCCCTCTGAGTCACTTCGAAGAGACTGGCCTGAAAGTGCTAAAAATGACCCCTCTTCCTCCTCCTCCTGGGCCACCTCCTCTTCCATCATCGCCCTAAGTGTTTTCTCAAGAAGACATAGAAGTGGTATTGTAACGCTGATAACGGCGTCATCGCCACTGGCCATGTTGGTGGAATACTCGAAACAGCGCAACAGGGCACACAGGTCTCGCATGGAGGCCCAGTCATTGGTGGTGAAGTGGTGCTGTTCTGTAGTGCGACTGACCCGTGCGTGCTGCAGCTGAAACTCCACTATGGCCTGCTGCTGCTCGCACAGTCTGTCCAGCATGTGCAAGGTGGAGTTCCACCTGGTGGGCACGTCGCATATGAGGCGGTGAGCGGGAAGGCCGAAGTTACGCTGTAGCGCAGACAGGCGAGCAGCAGCAGGATGTGAACGCCGGAAGCGTGAACAGACGGCCCGCACTTTATGCAGCAGCTCTGACATGTCGGGGTAGTTGTGAATGAACTTCTGCACCACCAAATTCAGCACATGCGCCAAGCAAGGGATGTGCGTCAAATTGGCTAGTCCCACAGCTGCAACGAGATTTCGCCCATTATCACACACCACCAGGCCGGGCTTGAGGCTCACCGGCAGCAACCACTCGTCGGTCTGTTGTTCTATACCCCGCCACAACTCCTGTGCGGTGTGGGGCCTGTCCCCCAAACATATGAGTTTCAGAATGGCCTGCTGACGTTTACCCCGGGCTGTGCTGAAGTTGTTGGTGAAGGTGTGTGGCTGACTGGATGAGCAGGTGGAAGAAGAGGAGGAGGAAGCCGAGAAGGTGGAGGTGGCAACAGGAGGCAAAGAATGTTGCCCTGCGATCCTTGGCGGCGGAAGGACGTGCGCTAAACAGCTCTCCGCCTGGGGCCCAGCTGCCACTACATTTACCCAGTGTGCAGTTAGGGAGATATAGCGTCCCTGGCCGTGCTTACTGGTCCACGTATCTGTGGTTAGGTGGACCTTGCTACAGATGGACACTTGATTTTATCGGATACTTGGTTGTGCAGGGAAGGCACGGCTCTCTTGGAGAAGTAGTGGCGGCTGGGAACAACATACTGTGGGACAGCAAGCGACATGAGCTGTTTGAAGCTGTCTGTGTCCACCAGCCTAAATGACAGCATTTCATAGGCCAGTAGTTTAGAAATGCTGGCATTCAGGGCCAGGGATCGAGGGTGGCTAGGTGGGAATTTACGCTTTCTCTCAAATGTTTGTGAGATGGAGAGCTGAACGCTGCCGTGTGACATGGTTGAGACGCTTGGTGACGGAGGTGGTGGTGGTGTTGGTGGTACATCCCCTGTTTGCTGGGCGGCAGGTGCCAACGTTCCTCCAGAGGCAGAGGAAGAGGCCGAGGCGGCAGCAGCAGAAGAGGCCGAGGCGGCAGCAGCAGAAGAGGCCGAGGCGGCAGCAGCAGAAGAGGTAGCAGGGGGAGCCTGAGTGACATCCTTGTTTTTAAGGTGTTTACTCCACTGCAGTTCATGCTTTGCATGCAGGTGCCTGGTCATGCAGGTTGTGCTCAGGTTCAGAACGTTAATGCCTCGCTTCAGGCTCTGATGGCACAGCGTGCAAACCACTCGGGTCTTGTCGTCAGCACATTGTTTGAAGAAGTGCCATGCCAGGGAACTCCTTGAAGCTGCCTTTGGTGTGCTCGGTCCCAGATGGCGGCGGTCAGTAGCAGGCGGAGTCTCTTGGCGGCGGGTGTTCTGCTTTTGCCCACTGCTCCCTCTTTTGCTACGCTGTTGGCTCGGTCTCACCACTGCCTCTTCCTCCGAACTGTGAAAGTCAGTGGCACGACCTTCATTCCATGTGGGGTCTAGGACCTCATCGTCCCCTGCATCGTCTTCCACCCAGTCTTGATCCCTGACCTCCTGTTCAGTCTGCACACTGCAGAAAGACGCAGCAGTTGGCACCTGTGTTTCGTCATCATCAGAGACATGCTGAGGTGGTATTCCCATGTCCTCATCATCAGGAAACATAAGTGGTTGTGCGTCAGTGCATTCTATGTCTTCCACCGCTGGGGAAGGGCTAGGTGGATGCCCTTGGGAAACCCTGCCAGCGGAGTCTTCAAACAGCATAAGAGACTGCTGCATAACTTGAGTCTCAGACAGTTTCCCTGGTATGCATGGGGGTGATGTGACAGACTGATGGGGTTGGTTTTCAGGCGCCATCTGTGCGCTTTCTGCAGAAGACTGGGTGGGAGATAATGTGAACGTGCTGGATCCACTGTCGGCCACCCAATTGACTAAGGCCTGTACCTGCTCAGGCCTTACCATCCTTAGAACGGCATTGGGCCCCACCATATATCGCTGTAAATTCTGGCGGCTACTGGGACCTGAGGTAGTTGGTACACTAGGACGTGTGGCTGTGGCAGAACGGCCACGTCCTCTCCCAGCACCAGAGGGTCCACTAACACCACCATGACCATGTCCACGTCCGTGTCCCTTACTAGATGTTTTCCTCATTGTTATGGTTCACCACAACAACAAAAATATTATTTGGAAAGGGTGCTGTGCAGGTGGCTCACTGTGATTCGACACGACAGGTGCACAGGTTCAAAGAAGAACCCCCTGATTCTGATCAATGTAGTATAGACTGGATAGAACCAGCACTCAAAACAATCGGATTACACGTGGAAGTTGAATAAAAATTTATTAAACAATCAACACTATATACTAGATGCACCAAGGTAAAATTCATATAAAATATATAAAAAATGTAATAAAAAGCATATATCTCAGTGTTAGCCAAGCGAGTGGAGTTTTCTTAGGGCACAGAGGTCTGAAGTGCTACGCACAGATGGCTGCATCCGTGTCCCCCCAATTGGGTAGGCTGTTGGATCACAGTCGTCCGTGACGGAGCTACACAGAGCCGATTGAATATTGTGTTTAAAATAGTCGCAGGTATTATTCACATATAAATTTCACATAAGCTTAAATGCATGTAAATAAAATCTTGTGCCACCGTATGGGGTAGAGAAAAGGTATTTAAAGGTGAACTAAGTTCAATTATCCATCACCTATAGTGGTCTCAATTTCTGAGTAAACTGGAGGTGAGAAAGTCACTAGTCCAGCACGTCTGATGTCACCGTGCATATGCCGCCTTGCGTACAGCGGTTCAGTATGGTTCCACTTGAGTTAATGTTACTCACTGTTTCCCGTGTGGATTCACTCGGTTAGGTCTGCGGGAGGTTTTCTGTCGTGGCGTCCCACGCTTCAGTCTTTCCCCGTTGTATTAGTGTCGGGTCCAGTTGTCTGTTTGGATCCCGTCTGTACTCTCGTGGGAGACCTATGTCAGCTGTTTCACTTACGTGAATTTCACAGCGCTTCTTGGTCTTACGTGAGTAAGTGGATGAACTTTTAGTACATGGCCATGTACCGCTGCGATAGTTCTTTCAGTTCAAAAATATTATTTGGCCCAATGTATTGTATTCAAATTCAGCGGGATATAAATTTGAGGCCTAGTATTTAGGCGCTGGGTGACCGGTATGGATTTACTAACAGAATTAGACTGGGATATGGGCAAAAAATAACCACACTATTGCTGGTTAAATGCACTTGGTGTCACAGCTTGACCAACCACACTACTGAGGGTTAAATGCACTTGGTGACGGGCGCAGCTTGCCCCTGATGTAGTATATGGCCAAAAAATAAACACACTATTGCTGGTTAAATGCACTTGGTGTGACAGCTTCACCCTGATGTAGGCTTTAGCCAAAAAACAACCAAACCATTGAGGGTTAAATGCACTTGGTCGCAGCTTGTGCTGGCGCACCACAAGACACAAAATGGCCGCCGATCACCCCAGAAAAAAGTGACTGACAAACGGTCTGGGCAGCCTAAAAACAGTGAGCAATTGAGGATCAGCAGCTCAATGATCCACAGCTGCAGATCGATCAATAATCAAGTCCTTTGGAGGAGTTAATCTGCCTAATCTCGCCCTACTGTCGCAGCCGCAACCTCTCCCTACGCTAATCAGAGCAGAGTGACGGGCGGCGCTATGTGACTCCAGCTTAAATAGAGGCTGGGTCACATGGTGCTCTGGCCAATCACAGCCATGCCAATAGTAGGCATGGCTGTGACGGCCTCTTGGGGCAAGTAGTATGACGCTTGTTGATTGGCTGCTTTGCAGCCTTTCAAAAAGCGTCACAAACGCGCCAAGAAAGCGACGAACACCGAACCCGAACCCGGACTTTTACGAAAATGTCCGGGTTCGGGTCCGTGTCACGGACACCCCAAAATTCGGTACGAACCCGAACTATACAGTTCGAGTTCGCTCATCCCTACTAAAGATCTCTCTGCCATATATCTGCTGCCACCTACTGGTGAACCAGGCACATTACATGAACAAAACAGTTGCATAACAACATTATAAATGCACAATGACAAAGGCAATGGAATAAATACAAAGGTGACATTATTGTTAGCAATCAAAGACAGTAGCAGGGTGAAGAAATATTACAAAAGCAAAATACGATCATTATTGTAGCTGGGGAAAAAAGTCAAAAAATGGTGGGGGTGGAGAAATTTTGCTGTTAAGATAATAGTATTGTGTCCTGCAGTAACCTGATGCTGGACAGTGGGGAACAGGCAGACGCATTGCGCTCAATTGACTGCCCGCTAACTGTTGTGGACAGAGCAAGATCCTTGCAGCTGTAAATCCCAAATGAAGCCAGCGGTGCAGACTGGATGGACAAGCGCCGTGGGGGAATGCTGTCAGTATCACCTCTAGCATGCACTGCCCACAGCATGCCCCATCAGAAGCTATGCTGCCTACAGGTCCAACGGTCTAATAAGGAGGATGGGAGCCAGAAGGTCACTTACAGCAGATTTGATGTGACAACGGCAGAATGGATTTGATGTGGGCCATGTGACCAGCATCGGAATAATGACACCAGAGCAAGATAGGTAAATACAATATACAGTATTAACAAAAGACTGGCTTAATTCTTCAGTAAAAAATAGTTCTGCTGCCAAGTTGCCTAACCATTGTGTCCTCCACTGATGAAGGGGATCCTGCCTTGCACCTCATTATTCATCACCATCAAGGGCCCCCCAAATCACCATCATGTAGGAGAACCCTAAGACCAGTGTGTGCCCTGAAGGAAAGAAAGTTGCTCCCTTCCACATCATTGGGGGTGGGAACAACAGTGGCAACAACTATGTCATCCTCCTGATATTTATGCCAGAGAAGACACTCACATTGAAGCAACAAGAGATGGTGGAAGAAGAACAGCTTCCGCATTGTGCTAGCCTTCATGTGGCTGTCGGAGACCTGCATGTTCAAGAAGCCGGGAATGATGAGGAACTAGGGCTAGAAGAACAGGAGCAAGAGAAGGAGTTGGTGATAGTGGAGAGACTGGAGATTTCATAGATACAGCTAGCAGGTGAGACACATTGAGGCACGCATGTTCAGATGTTGTGTCACTGTTTTCTCCCTCAGGCCATTGCTCCCTGGTAGAGATGTCGCGAACATAAAATTTTCCGTTCGCGAACAGCGAACGCAAATTTTCGCAAATGTACGCGAACGGGCAAACCGGGGACAGGCGAATTTTAAAACCCACAGGGACTCTTTCTGGCCAGAATAGTGATGGAAAAGTTGTTTCAAGGGGACTAACACCTGGACTGTGGCATGCCGGAGGGGAATCCGTGGCAAAACTCCCATGGAAAATTACATAGTTGACGCAGAGTTGGATTTTAATCCATAAAGGGCATAAATCACCTAACAATCCAATTTTTTTTTTTTAACAACGTGTTTTAAAACATCCAGTGTGTGTATACGATCAGGTATGATGTTGTATGGATCAGGTAGTGTAAGGGTTACGCCCGCTTCACAGACATTGACAGACCAAACTCCCCTTTTAATGCACCGCAAACAACCGCAAACAGTCCATTTGCCCAACCGCAAACTTCCCATTTGCACAAGGTTGGATACCAAGCTAGCCATGTCCCGTTGATGTCATTGAAGGTTTCTTCCTCCACCAGCCACGTACAACACCAAGGGTCCCCGAAAGGTGAATTGAATAGATTTTTCGAATGGGGAGATGGTTAAAAAAACGCTGGCTCCCTCCCCTTTGTTTGAATCCACGGTCACTGCGTCTGCGCCGTGCAATTTACTGTCCCACCCGATATGAGTGGTATTTTCTGTAGTTCTCTTTTCATCAGTTTAATCCCTGTTACGTGACGTCCCATATTAGGGTGGGATTGCCTTTTGTGAAAAAAAAAATTTAGGCCGGGTACCTTCGACTGCCTTCACAGTGACAGACCAAACTCTGATACACCAAACTGAATTGATTTCAGGAACCGGGAGATGGAAAAAGCAGCTTGGTCGGTCCTCTTACTCCCAAGTTGGGGCACTGCGCGTGCACGGAGCAATGTGCTGTGACACCCTATATGAGTGGTGTCTTAACTAGTCCTATTCCTATCAGTTTAATCCCTGTTACGTCCCCTATCCGGGGACGTGTGTCGAATTGATTAACCATTGTCGAATTAACGAACCATTACGACATCCTGAAATAATTTAGTTCTGAGCTTTGTACTTGCTTTGTATTGGAATTGATGGGGATTTTTTAAATTGTCTGCATTATTTCTAATAAACTATTAACCACTTCAGCCCCGCTAGGTGAAACCCCCTTCATGACCAGGCCACTTTTTACACTTCGGCACTACACTCCTTTCACCGTTTATCGCTCGGTCATGCAACTTACCACCCAAATGAATTTTACCTCCTTTTCTTCTCACTAATGGAGCTTTCATTTGGTGGTATTTTATTGCTGCTGACATTTTTACTTTTTTTTGTTATTAATCAAAATATAACGATTTTTTTGCAAAAAAATGACATTTTTCACTTTCAGCTGTGAAATTTTGCAAAAAAAACGACATCCATATATAAATTTTTCGATAAATTTATAGTTCTACATGTCTTTGATAAAAAAAAAATGTTTGGGCAAAAAAAAAATGGTTTGGGTAAAAGTTATATCGTTTACAAACTATGGTACAAAAATGTGAATTTCCGCTTTTTGAAACAGCTCTGACTTTCTGAGCACCTGTCATGTTTCCTGAGGTTCTACAATGCTCAGACAGTAGAAAAACCCCACAAATGACCCCATTTCGGAAAGTAGACACCCTAAGGTATTCGCTGATGGGCATAGTGAGTTCATAGAACTTTTTATTTTTTGTCACAAGTTAGCGGAAAATGATGATGATTTTTATTTTTTTATTTTTTCTTACAAAGTCTCATATTCCACTAACTTGCGACAAAAAATAAAAAATTCTAGGAACTCACCATGCCCCTCACAGAATACCTTGGGGTGTCTTCTTTCCAAAATGGGGTCACTTGTGGGGTAGTTATACTGCCCTGGCAATTTAGGGGCCCAAATGTGTGAGAAGAACTTTGCAATCAAAATGTGTAAGAAATGACCGGTAAAATCCGAAAGGTGCACTTTGGAATATGTGCCCCTTTGCCCACCTTGGCAGCAAAAAAGTGTCACACATGTGGTATCGCCGTACTCAGGAGAAGTTGGGGAATGTGTTTTGGGGTGTCATTTTACATATACCCATGCTGGGTGAGAGAAATATCTTGGCAAAAGACAACTTTTCCCATTTTTTTATACAAAGTTGGCATTTGACAAAGATATTTTTCTCACCCAGCATGGGTATATGTAAAATGACACCCCAAAACACATTCCCCAACTTCTCCTGAGTACGGCGATACCAGATGTGTCACACTTTTTTGCTGCCAAGGTGGGCAAAGGGGCACATATTCCAAAGTGCACCTTTCGGATTTTGCAGGGCATTTTTTACACATTTTGATTGCAAGGTACTTCTCACACATTTGGGCCCCTTAATTGCCAGGGCAGTATAACTACCCCACAAGTGACCCCATTTTGGAAAGAAGACACCCTAAGGTATTCCGTGAGGGGCATGGCGAGTTCCTAGAATTTTTTTTTTTTTGTCACAAGTTAGCGGAAAATGATGATGTTTTTTTTTTTTGTTTTTTTTTCTTACAAAGTCTCATATTCCACTAACTTGCGACAAAAAATAAAAAATTCTAGGAACTCACCATGCCCCTCACAGAACACCTTGGGGTGTCTTCTTTCCAAAATGGGGTCACTTGTGGGGTAGTTATACTGCCCTGGCAATTTAGGGGCCCATATGTGTGAGAAGTACTTTGCAATCAAAATGTGTAAAAAATGGCCTGCAAAATCCGAAAGGTGCACTTTGGAATATATGCCCTTTTGCCCACCTTGGCAGCAAAAAAGTGTGACACATCTGGTATCGCCGTACTCAGGAGAAGTTGGGGAATGTGTTTTGGGGTGCCATTTTACATATACCCATGCTGGGTGAGAGAAATATCTTGGCAAACGACAACTTTTCCCATTTTTTTATACAAAGTTGGCATTTGACCAAGATATTTTTCTCACCCAGCATGGGTATATGTAAAATGACACCCCAAAACACATTCCCCAACTTCTTCTGAGTACGGCGATACCAGATGTGTCACACTTTTTTGCAGCCTAGATGCGCAAAGGGGCCCAAATTCCTTTTAGGAGGGCATTTTTAGACATTTGGATCCCAGACTTCTTCTCACGCTTTAGTACGGCATACATATTAGGACATCGTCAGACATCATCCACAACTCCATCCTCCGTCAGGCAAAACTCCATCAGCCCTCAGACATCAGACAAAACTCCGTCCTCCGTCAGGCAAAACTCCATCAGACATCAGACAAAACTCCGTCCTCCGTCAGACAAAACTCCATCAGACCTCAGACATCAGACAAAACTCCGTCCTCCGTCACCCAAAACTCCATCAGACCTCAGACAAAACTCCGTCTTCCGTCAGACAAAACTCCATCAGCCCTCAGACATCAGACAAAACTCCGTCCTCCGTCAGACAAAACTCCATCAGACCTCAGACATCAGACAAAACTCCATCCTCCATCAGGCAAAACTCCATCAGACATCAGACAAAACTCCGTCCTCCGTCAGACAAAACTCCATCAGACCTCAGACATCAGACAAAACTCCGTCCTCCGTCAGACAAAACTCCATCAGCCCTCAGACATCAGACAAAACTCCGTCCTCCGTCAGACAAAACTCCATCAGACCTCAGACATCAGACAAAACTCCGTCCTCCATCAGGCAAAACTCCATCAGACATCAGACATCAGACAAAACTCCGTCCTCCGTCAGACAAAACTCCATCAGACCTCAGACATCAGACAAAACTCCGTCCTCCGTCACCCAAAACTCCATCAGACCTCAGACATCAGACAAAACTCCGTCCTCCGTCAGGCAAAACTCCATCAGACCTCAGACTTCAGCTAAAACTCTGTCCTCCCTCAGACATCAGACAAAACTCCGTCCTCCCTAACTCAAAATACGCCCTACTACACACACTCTTCACCTGACGGAGCTGCTAGCTGCTGGAGAGGCAAAGGACCTGTGATGACATCATGACCATGTGACGAGTCACATGTGTGGGAGGGGTCAGATGTGCACAGCAGCTGGTAGAGTGTACAGAACAGTAGCCATCAAATAGAGCTCTGTACTAGAGATGTGTGTGTAACCTGCATGTAGCAGAGCTGTGTACTGTGTTACAGAGATGTGTGTGTAACCTGCATGTAGCAGAGCTGTGTACTGTGTTATAGAGATGTATGTGTAACCTGCATGTAGCAGAGCTGTGTACTGTGTTACAGAGATGTATGTGTAACCTGAATGTAGCAGAGCTGTGTACTGTGTTATAGAGATGTATGTGTAACCTGCATGTAGCAGAGCTGTGTACTGTGTTACAGAGATGTATGTGTAACCTGAATGTAGCAGAGCTGTGTACTGTGTTACAGAGATGTATGTGTAACCTGCAGGTAGCAGATCTGTGTACTGTGTTACAGAGATGTATGTGTAACCTGCATGTAGCAGAGCTGTGTACTGTGTTACAGAGATGTATGTGTAACCTGCATGTAGCAGAGCTGTGTACTGTGTTACAGAGATGTACGTGTAACCTGCATGTAGCAGAGCTGTGTACTGTGTAGCAGAGCTGTATGTGTAACCTGCATGTAGCAGAGCTGTGAACTGTGTAGCAGAGCTGTATGTGTAACCTGCATGTAGCAGTGCTGTGTACTGTGTATCAGAGCTGTATGTGTAACCTGCATGTAGCAGAGCTGTGTACTGTGTTACAGAGATGTATCTGCAACCTGCAGGTAGCAGAGCTGTGTACTGTGTAGCAGATCTGTATGTGTAACCTGCATGTAGCAGAGCTGTGTACTGTGTTACAGGGATGTATGTGCAACCTGCAGGTAGCAGTGTTGTGTACTGTGTAGCAGAGATGTGTACTGTGTTACAGAGATGTGTGTGTAGCCTGCATGTAGCAGAGCTGTGTACTGTGTATATAGAGCAGTGTGTGTAACAGCATGTAGCAGAGCTGTGTACTGTGTTACAGAGATGTGTGTGTAACCTGCATGTAGAAGTGCTGTGTACTGTGTAGCAGAGCTGTATGTGTAACCTGCATGTAGCAGAGCTGTGTACTGTGTTACAGAGATGTATGTGTAACCTGCACGTAGCAGAGCTGTGTACTGTGTTAAAGAGCTGTATGTGTAACCTGCATGTAGCAGGCTGCGTACTGTGTTACAGAGCTGTATGTGTAACCTGCATGTAGCAGAGCTGTGTACTGTGTATATAGAGCAGTGTGTGTAACAGCATGTAGCAGAGCTGTGTACTGTGTTACAGAGATGTGTGTGTAACCTGCATGTAGAAGTGCTGTGTACTGTGTAGCAGAGCTGTATGTGTAACCTGCATGTAGCAGAGCTGTGTACTGTGTTACAGGGATGTATGTGCAACCTGCAGGTAGCAGAGCTGTGTACTGTGTATATAGAGCAGTTTGTCTAACCGCATGTAGCAGAGCTGTGTACTGTGTTACAGAGATGTGTGTGTAACCTGGGAACTATAAAAAAGTGTAAAAAAAAAACATAAATATTCAGATCATCCCCCCTTTTCCCAAAATTAAAATAAAAGACACATCATGGGTTTCGCAATGTGTAAAAACGCCCATTGTATAAAAATATATTCCCCATACGGCAAACAGCAAAACAGAAAAAAAAAGAGTCCAAATGTCCGATTCGCCGTTTTTGGTCACTTCATTTGCTACAAAAATGTAAATAAAAAGTGATCAAAAAGTCTTAAACACCCCAGAATGGTATCAGTAAAAAGTTTAGATTGCCCCGCAAAAAATGAGCCCCCATCCAGCTCTGTACACATAATTACAAAAAAGTTATGGGGCTCAAAATATGGCGACAAAATAAATCGGATATTTTTATTTTTTTAACACTATTAAAACGCAAGAAAAACTATACATATAAGGTATTGCCGGATTCGATCTGACCTGTAGAATAAAAGTAACCAGTCAGTTTTATCGCACATCGAATGTCGTAAATAGAAATCACGTAAAACTGTGGTGGAATTGCTTTTTTTTTTCAACAGGAAGAATGGGCAGTTTTACCATCTGAGAAAATAAAGACCCTCATCCATAACTACCACAAAAGACTTCAAGCTGTCATTGATGCTAAAGGGGGCAATACATGGTATTAATAACTGGGGTGTGTAAACTTCTGACCAGGGTCATTTGGGGAGTTTGTGTTGTGATTATGATTTATAAAGAGTAAACACAGTTGTTTGACATAAATGGCTTCAGCCGACCACTAACCACGAGCGAGAGAGAAGTGTCTGTGGTATCAATCATATTCTCTGAACAATGGTTAAAGGGCTATTCTCATCTTAATGATCACTGTTAAATCTGTTAATGATTTGACAGTGATAATTTTTCTAAATACATTTTATTACCCAATTCCCATCCTTTTTTAGAAAATAAGTCCCCTCTTACCTGATCGTTGTCTTTGGTCTCCCCTGGTTACGGCCACCTCTCCTGTCGAATCCAGCCAGGGCCACGCTTGCGCAGAAGACGGAAAATTCTCTCCCGGCTGGGCCGCGCAATGTCCTGAACGCGCATGCCGCTGCGCATGCGCCATGATGACTTCTTCCTGGCCAGTATAGTACAGAGCCGCGAATGCGCACGCCGACTCTGTACTATACAGGCCAGGAATAAGTCACCATGGCACATGCGCGGCGCTGTGCGCGTTCAGGACATTGCGCGGCCCGGCCGGGAGAGAATCTTCAGTCTTCTGCGCAAGCGCGGCCCGGCCGGGAGAAGAATACAGGAAGTGAACGTCACGCTCAAGGAAGGTAAGTATGAAAAAGGGAAGATGAGAATACCCCTTTAAGAAATCATAAATTCTGCAAGGGTATGTAAACTTATCAGCACAACTGTAAGTAGCTGTGTGATATAAATCTGTGGAATATGGGAAGCACAAGAGGATGTGCACCTTAAATCCCATCTTTGTAAGGCCTCTTGCACATGGTCGCTGTGTGCCTGTAGTTGTATTGTGGACCACATACGGCGGTTCCGCAATACACAGGGCACCAGCCGTGTGCATCCCGCATCCGTGATGTCGACCCATTCACTTGAACGGAACAGAAACACGGATCGGATCCCCACAGAAGCACTACAGAGTGCTTCCGTGGTGTTTCTGGCCGTGCCTCCGCACAGCAAAAAAGTAGAACATATTCACGGACCTATTCAAGTTGAATGGGTCTGGATCTGTCCCGGCTGCTGCACGCACGTTGCCCGTGCATTGGGGACTGCAAATTGCTGTCCCCAATGCACGGAATGGACCAACAACGTTCATGTGCAAGAGGCCTAACACTTGTGATCTGTGTGAAGCGGCATATATGCATTCATGTTGCATGTATTTATTAATTAGGGTTACCAATTCTGAGTAACTTGGAGTGACAGGAGATTTACAGAATCTGATTTTTTTTTTTTTGTCGTCATATTTTGAGCTCTATAACTTTTATGTAATTATGTGTACGGCGCTGGGTGGGGGCTCATTTTTTGCGGGGCAATCTGAACTTTTCACTGATACCATTCTGGGGTGTTTAAGACTTTTTGATCGCTTTTTATTTACATTTTTGTAGCAAATGAAGAGACCAAAAACGGCGAATCGGACATTTGGACTCTTTTTTTTCTTCTGTTTTGCCGTTTGCCGTATGGGGAATATATTTTTATACAATGGGTGTTTTTACACATTGCGACACCCATGATGTGTATTTTTTTATTTTTTTTTTATTTTCATTTTGGGAAAAGGGGGGTGATCTGAATTTTTTTGTTTTATTTTACACTTTTTTATAGTTCCCAGGTTACACACACATCTCTATTACACAGTAAAAAGCTCTGCTACATGCGGTTACACACACATCTCTGTAACACAGTACACAGCACTGCTACATGCAGGTTGCACATACATCCCTGTAACACAGTACACAGCCTGCTACATGCAGGTTACACATACAGCTCCGCTACACAGGACACAGCTCTGATACATGCAGATTACACATACAGCTCTGCTACACAGTACACAGCTCTGCTACATTCAGGTTACAAATACAGCTCTGCTACACAGTACACAGCACTGCTACATGCAGGTTACACATACAGCTCTGCTACACAGTACACAGCTCTGCTACATGCAGGTTACACATACAGCTCTGCTACACAGTACACAGCTCTGCTACATGCAGATTACACATACAGCACTGCTACACAGTACACAGCTCTGCTACATGCAGGTTACACATACAGCTCTGCTTCACAGTACACAGCTCTGCTACATGCAGGTTACACATACAGATCTGCTACACAGTACACAGCTCTGCTACCTGCAGGTTACACATACATCTCTGTAACACAGTACACAGCTCTGCTACATGCAGGTTACACATACAGCTCTGCTACACAGTACACAGCACTGCTACATGCAGGTTACACATACAGCTCTGCTACACAGTACACAGCACTGCTACATGCAGGTTACACATACAGCACTGCTACACAGTACACAGCTCTGCTACATGCAGGTTACACATACAGCTCTGCTACACAGTACACAGCTCTGCTACATGCAGGTTACACATACAGATCTGCTACACAGTACACAGCTCTGCTACCTGCAGGTTACACATACAGATCTGCTACACAGTACACAGCTCTGCTACCTGCAGGTTACACATACATCTCTGTAACACAGTACACAGCTCTGCTACATGCAGGTTACACATACAGATCTACTACACAGTACACAGCTCTGCTACCTGCAGGTTACACATACAGATCTGCTACACAGTACACAGCTCTGCTACCTGCAGGTTATACATACAGATCTGCTACCTGCAGGTTACACATACATCTCTATAACACAGTACACCACTCTGCTACATGCAGGTTACACATACATCTCTGTAACACAGTACACAGCTCTGCTACCTGCAGGTTACACATACATCTCTGTAACACAGTACACAGCTCTGCTACATGCAGGTTACACATACAGATCTACTACACAGTACACAGCTCTGCTACCTGCAGGTTACACATACAGATCTGCTACACAGTACACAGCTCTGCTACCTGCAGGTTACACATACATCTCTGTAACACAGTACACAGCTCTGCTACATGCAGGTTACACACACATCTCTAGTACAGAGCTCTATTTGATGGCTACTGTTCTGTACACTCTACCAGCTGCTGTGTACGTCTGACCCCTCCCACACACGTGACTCGTCACATGGTCATGACGTCATCACAGGTCCTTTGCCTCTCCAGCAGCTAGCAGCTCCGTCAGGTGAAGAGTGTGTGTAGTAGGGCGTATTTTGAGTTAGGGAGGACGGAGTTTTGGCTGATGCCTGATGGAGGACGGAGTTTTGTCTGATGTCTGAGGTCTGATGGAGTTTTGCCTGACGGAGGACGAAGTTTTATCTGATGTCTGAGGTCTGATGGAGTTTTGCCTGACGGAGGACGGAGTTTTGTCTGATGTCTGATGTCTGAGGTCTGATGGAGTTTTGCCTGACGGAGGACGGAGTTTTGTCTGATGTCTGAGGTCTGATGGAGTTTTGGGTGACGGAGGACGGAGTTGTGTCTGATGTCTGAGGTCTGATGGAGTTTTACCTGATGGAGGACGGAGTTTTGTCTGATGTCTGAGGTCTGATGGAGTTTTGTCTGACGGAAGACGGAGTTTTGTCTGATGTCTGATGGAGTTTTGCCTGACGGAGGACGGAGTTTTGTCTGATGTCTGAGGGCTGATGGAGTTTTGCCTGACGGAGGATGGAGTTGTGGATGATGTCTGACGATGTCCTAATATGTATGCCGTACTTTAGGGCCCCTAAAAAGCCAGGGCAGTATAACTACCCCACATGTGACCCCACTTTGGAAAGAAGACACCCCAAGGTATCCAATGAGGGGCCTGGCAAGTTCATATAATTTTTTTTTTTTTCGCATAAGTTAGCGGAAATTGATTTTTTTTTGTTTTTTCTCACAAAGTCTCACTTTCCGCTAACTTAGGACAAAAATTTCAATCTTTCATGGACTCAATATGCCCCTCAGCAAATACCTTGGGGTGTCTTCTTTCCAAAATGGGGTCAGTTGTGGGGTGTTTGTACTGCCCTGGCATTTGAGGGTCTCCGCAATCATTACATGTATGGCCAGCATTAGGAGTTTCTGCTATTCTCCTTATATTGAGCATACAGGTAATGAGATTTTTTTTTCCGTTCAGCCTCTGGGCTGCAAGAAAAAAATGAACGGCACAGATTTCTTCATTCGCATCGATCAATGTGGATGAAAAAATCTCTGCCAAAAAAAAAAAATGGAGGGGAAAGGCGTCTGCCAGGACATAGGAGCTCCGCCCAACATCCATACCCACTTAGCTCGTATGCCCTGGCAAACCTGATTTCTCCATTCACATCAATCGATGTGGATGAATAAATCATTGCCGGGATTTTTTTTTTATATATATATATATATACAAAGTGCTTGCCAAAGCATAGGAACGCCGCCTCCTCCTCAGCTCGTATGCCTCGGCAAACGTATCTGTCACTGCAGAGGAGAAAATCCCGTCTTGCAGCGCCGCATACACCGACTTGCGTGTAATCTGACAGCAGCGCAATGCTTCTGTCAGAATGCACATCAGTGCTGCAGCTGGTCGATCGGTTGGTCCACCTGGAAGGTAAAAAGACAAAAAAAAAAGAAAAAAAAAAGAAAAAACCAGGCCACAACGCAATAATTTTATTAACTTTGGAACAGAACATGTAACTTTAACTTTTGGAACTAAACATTAACCTGTTTGCTTACCTGTTTTTTTGTTTTTTTTTTTTTTTTTTTTTTTACCTTTATAGAACAAACCTCTCCTTCCCCATGGGTCAATGTGCAAAGCGCAAATCGCCCAAAGATGTGGCGAAGTGCGTTATGCACTTTGTCCCATGTGAAAGGAGACGTTTGCAGCAGCTGTGAGTGAATGGGCCCTAATAGCCCTGTGTGCCTATCCTGGTGAGATGTGATCCCTATGCTAGGTGTACCTGTGTGGTACTTTCGGAAACACTCCCCTAAGCATAGGGCAGGGTGGTCGGGACAGTCAGGACAGAAATAGCGGGTGTCACGCCTTATTCCACTCCTGCTACAGACACGACATTTTTTTCGGGGTGGCGGTCGGTTTGAGGTACCAGCAACGACACTGGGGAAATGTCGCTCGTGTAGACGGCTAACTACACTGGTGGATGGGGCCACGGAACCTCCTGGATACAGGAGGTTCGCGATGATCTCTTCCTGAAATTTGAGGAAGGATCCAGTTCTCCCAGCCTTACTGTAGAGAACAAAACTATTGTACAGAGCCAATTGAATTAAATATACAGACACCTTCTTATACCAGCGTCTGGTGCGTCGGGAAACTAAATACGGAGCCAACATCTGGTCATTGAAGTCGACCCCTCCCATGTGGAGGTTATAGTCGTGGACTGAGAAGGGCTTTTCAATGACACGGGTTGCTCGCTCAATTTGTATTGTCGTGTCTGCGTGAATGGAGGAGAGCATGTAAACGTCACGCTTGTCTCTCCATTTCACCGCGAGCAGTTCTTCGTTACACAGTGCGGCCCTCTGCCCCCTTGCAAGACGGGTGCTAACGAGCCGTTGGGGGAAGCCCGCGCGACTAGTTCGCGCGGTACCACAGGCGCCAATCCGTTCTAGAAACAAATGCCTAAAGAGGGCCACACTTGTGTAGAAATTGTCCACATAAAGATGGTACCCCTTGCCGAATAAGGGTGACACCAAGTCCCAAACTGTCTTCCCACTGCTCCCCAGGTAGTCAGGGCAACCGACCGGCTCCAGGGTCTGATCTTTTCCCTCATAGACCCGAAATTTGTGGGTATAGCCTGTGGCCCTTTCACAGAGCTTATACAATTTGACCCCATACCGGGCGCGCTTGCTTGGGATGTATTGTTTGAAGCCAAGGCGCCCGGTAAAATGTATTAGGGACTCGTCTATGCAGATGTTTTGCTCAGGGGTATACAAATCTGCAAATTTCTGGTTGAAATGGTCTATGAGGGGCCGAATTTTGTGGAGCCGGTCAAAAGCAGGGTGGCCCCTGGGACGGGAGGCGGTGTTGTCGCTAAAGTGCAGGAAACGCAGGATGACCTCAAATCGTGTCCTGGACATAGCAGCAGAGAACATGGGCATGTGATGAATCGGGTTCGTGGACCAATATGACCTCAATTCATGCTTTTTTGTCAGGCCCATGTTGAGGAGGAGGCCCAGAAAAGTTTTAAATTCGGAAACTTGGACTGGTTTCCACCGGAAAGGCTGGGCATAAAAGCTTTCCGGGTTAGCGGTGATAAATTGTGTGGCATACCTGTTTGTCTCTGCCACGACTAAGTCTAAAAGCTCCGCAGTCAAGAACAGCTCAAAAAATCCCAGGGCCGAATCGATCTGAGCTGTCTCAACCCGAACTCCAGACTGGGCGGTGAAAGGGAAAACTACGGGTGCGGCTGAAGTTGGGGACTGCCAATCAGGGTTTGCCAGCACCTCTGGGATTCTAGGGGCTCTACGGGCACGTCTTTGCGGTGGCTGCGACGGGGTCACTACTGCACGTGCCACCGTACCAGCTTCAACTGCCCTTCTGGTGCTCGCTACTTCACCAGGTTGTACGGCAGTGCTGGTACTAGGTCCAGGAAGGGCTGGGCTGCTGGTGTATGCCTCACCACGTAATCCGACAGCACCAGCCCCACTCTGCTGCTCTTGAAGCGGATCCTGCGCAACCTGCGGTCTAGCGACACGGGGCCGGGTACGCCTGGTGCTATCAGGGACCTCAGCCTCCTCGTCCGAACTTTGGGTCAGAGAGCCACTGCTTTCTACAGGTTCGTATTCTGACCCGCTGGATTCATCAGATGAGGGTTCCCACTCCTCATCCGACTGGGTCAGAAGCCTGTAGGCCTCTTCAGAAGAATACCCCCTGTTAGACATGTGGGCAACTAAATTTCGGGGTATTCCCTGAGACTACCCAAGAAAAAAAAAGCAAGCCTGTCTTACAAATGGGAGGCTAGCGAAGTACCGGAGGCTGCTGCGGTTGATAAAAAATATCAAAACTGATTTTTCGCCGCAGTGCGTGTAAAGTGAATGTGCAGTGATCAAAAAAAATAAAAAATTTTGTCACTGCGGTGGGGCGGGCGTGGGCAAACGCACGTGTGGGCGACCGATCAGGCCTGATCGGGCAAACACTGCGTTTTGGGTGGAGGGCGAACTAAAGTGACACTAGTACTATTATAGATCTGACCGTGATCAGTTTTGATCACTTTCAGATACTATAAAAGTACAAATGCTGATTAGCGATACGCTAATCAGCGAATAACGGACTGCGGTGGGCTGGGCGCTAACTGATCGCTAAACTACCTAACCAAGGGACCTAAACTATACTGAAACCTAACGGTCAATAACAGTGAAAAAAAAAAGTGACAGTTTGCACTGATCACTTTTTTCCTTTCACTAGTGATTGACAGGGGGGGGATAAAAGGGGTGATCAAAGGGTTAATTGGGGTGATCTGGGGGCTAAGTGTGGTGTGGTGGGTACTCACAGTAATGATGTGCTCCTCTGCTCCTCTGCTGGAACCAACCGACCAAAAGAAGGAGCAGAGGAGCACAGCAGCCATATAACCCCATCATATTTACTAATATGTGGGGTTATATGGCTGCTGATTGTTTTTTTTAAAAATCAGCAGCCTGCCAGCCAATGATCGTGGCCGGCAGGCTGCTGACGAAATACTCTTCTGCGAAATGCCGGCCCGCGATGCGCATGCGCGGGCCGGCTGTGACGTAATCTCGCGTCTCGCGAGAGGACGCGCCGATGCGTCCAGGAGGAACTAAACAACCACCTCCCGGACGCATCGCTGCGTACAGCGGTCGGGAGGTGGTTAAGAGACTTTATTATGATTTTTTTTATTTTATGTATTAAAAAACCACCCATACAACTTAAAAAAAGATAAATAATTTCTTTTTTAGTTTTTTCTATGAAAAAACATCCAGCCGTCCCGATCGCTTTTAATCTGATCATAATGAAGCAACGGCCTTATCATCTGGGGTGTGGAAACATTGCCAACACACTCATAGAGGTGATGATCGCTTCATTGTGACACACAAGCCCCTTCACCACAACAAGGTTACGATCACGAAGGGGAATTGACACATGTATGTGCCTTTTTTTGTTTTGATTTTGCAGCCACAGTGCAGCACCAGAGGCCAGAAAAATTAGGCATGTACACATGCCTGAAAAACAATGTTATTGTTGCAGCCGCTGTTGTAGCAGCGGCCGGAAAAATTTATGTTTCCAAGGCAGAAAGGTGACTAAAACATTGCGGCTTGAACCCTAGTTGGTGTCGGAGAATTCACGAAAGTCATCCGGTATGCAGACATTAAATACAGCAGCATAAGGCAGTGTTTCCCAACCAGTGTGCCTCCAGCTGTTACTAAACTACAAGTCCCAGCATGCCCGCACAGCCAAATGCTGTCCGGACATGCTGGGAGTTGTAGTTTTGCAACAGCTGGAGGCACACTGGTTGGGAAACACTGGCGTAGGGGACCATTTTGAGGCCAAGGCATGTCATCAGGCCTTTTCTTAGTTAAACGTATCCCCTACTGTCAGTCCCTTCGGGATCCATGCCTCATTCATCTTAATAATGGTGAGGTAATCAACACTTTTTTGACCGAGGCGACTTCTTTTGTCAGTGACAATGCCTCCTGCTGCACTGAAGGTCCTTTCTGACAGGACACTTGAAGCGGGGCAGGCCAGAAGTTCTATCGCAAACTGGGATAGCTCAGGCCACAGGTCAAGCCTGCACACCCAGTAGTCAAGGGGTTCATCACTCCTCAGAGTGTCGATATCTGCAGTTAAGGCGAGGTAGTCTGCCACCTGTCGGTCGAGTCGTTCTCTAAGGCTGGATCCCGAAGGGCTGTGGCGATGTGTAGGACTGAAAAAGCTCTGCATGTCCTCCATCAACAACACATCTGTAAAGCGTCCTGTCCTTGCCGCCGTGGTCGTTGTAGGAGGAGGATTACTTTCACCTCTTCCCCAGTTAGATTCCCGTTGTGCTGTGACATCCCCCTTATAAGCTGTGTAAAGCATATTTTTTTGTTTGGTTTTGAACTGCTGCATCCTTTCTGACTTCTGGTAATTTGGTAACATTTCCGCCACTTTCTGCTTATACCGGGGGTGGCCACCCAGTACAGGTCGTTCTCCTTCATCCTTTTTATACGAGGGTCCCTCAACAGACATGACAGCATGAAAGACCCCATTTGCACAAGGTTGGATGCCGAGCTACTCATTTCCCGTTCCTCCTCCTCACTGATGTCATTGACGGTCTGTTCTTCCCCCAGCCACGTACAAGACCACGGGTCCCAGATAGGTGACAACAACGAGCACCCTGGAATGCCTGCTGTGGTTGGTCTTCCTCCTCCTCAAAGCCACATTCCTCCTCTGACTCCTCTTCCTCATACTCCGGCAAGCGATGATGGCAAGGCTGTTTCTGGTGGTGATGGTGACCACAACTCTTCCTCTTCCCGCTCATCTACAGCCTGATCCAGCACTGTTCGCAGGGCACGCTCCAGGAAGAAAACAAATGGGATGAGGTCGCTGATGGTGCCTTCGGTGCGACTGACTAGGTTTGTCACCTCCTCAAAAGGACGCATGAGCCTACAGGCATTGCGCATGAGCGTACAGTAACGTGGCAAAAAAATTCCCAGCTCCGCAGAGGCTGTCCTAGCACCCCGGTCATACAAATACTCGTTGACGGCTTTTTCTTGTTGGAGCAGGCGGTCGAACATTAGGAGTGTTGAATTCCAACGTGTCGGGCTGTCGCAAATCAAGCGCCTCACTGGCATGTTGTTCCGGCGCTGAATGTCTGCAAAGTGCGCCATGGCCGTGTAGAAACGCCTGAAATGGTCACACACCTTCCTGGCCTGCTTGAGGACATCCTGTAAGCCTGGGTACTTAGACACAAAGCATTGTACGATGAGATTCAACACATGTGCCATGCACGGCACATGTGACAACTTGCCCAAATTCAATGCCGCCAACAAATTGCTTTCATTGTCACACACCACTTTGCCGATCTCCAGTTGGTGCAGGGTCAGCCACTGATCCACCTGTGCGTTCAGGGCGGACAGGAGTGCTGGTCCGGTGTGGCTCTCTGCTTTCAGGCAAGTCAACTCCAAGACAGCGTGACACTGTCGTATCCGGGATGTGGAATAGCCCCTGGGGAGCTAGAAGGGGGGGGGGTTCAGTTGATGTGCAGCCAGACGCCACAGCAGAAGAGGACTCAGCCGAGGAGGTTATGGAAGAGGATGGAGTAGGAGGAGTAGAGGAGGTGGCAGTAGGCCTGCCTGCAAGTCGTGGCGGTGTCACCAACTCCGCTGCAGAGCCACGCATTCCATGCTTGGCAGCCGTCAGCAGGTTGACCCAATGCGCAGTGTAGGTGATATACCTGCCCTGATTGTGCTTTGCAGACCAGGTATCAGTGGTCAGATGGACCCTTGCCCCAACACTGTATGCCAGAGATGCCATGACTTCCTTTTCAATCACCGAGTAGAGGTTTGGGATTGCCTTATTAGAAAAAAAATAATCGTCCGGGTACCTTCCACTGTGGTGTCCCAATAGCGACAAATTTTTTAAGGCCTCAGACTCCACCAGCTGGTATGGTAAAAGCTGGCGGGCTAAGAGTTCCGTCAAGCCAGCTGTCAGACGTCGGGCAAGGGGGTGACTCTGTGACATTGGCTACTTACGCTCAAACATTTCCTTAACAGACACCTGACTGTGGGCAGATGAGATGGAACTGCTCAAGGTGAGAGGCGGAGTGGCGGGTGGTTGAGAGGGGGCAAGGAGGACAGCAGTGGTTGACGTGGCTGAAGATGCTGGACCCGGAGGAGGATGGTGGCTTTGAGCTTGTGTGCTGCTTCTACTCGTCATCATGTGTTGATCCCATAGGCGTTTGTGATGTGCCATCGTGTGCCTTCGCAAAGCAGTTGTACCTAGGTGGGTGTTGGATTTCCCACGACTCAGTTTCTTTTGGCACAGGTTGCAAATGGCATCGCTGTTGTCAGAGGCGGACACACAAAAAAAATGCCACACTGCTGAGCTTTGCAATGACGGCATTCTGGTGGTGGCAACAGCATGCGTTGATTGACGTGCTGTCTGGCTGACCCCGGGTGCCGATACATGCTGTCTGACTGTGCCACTAGCTTCTTGCGACGACCTCCCCCTGCTTCCAACTCATCTCCTCCTCCTCTCTGTCTCCCCTTCTGATCTTTCCCCCTCTTCTTCTTCTCTTCGAGCAGGCACCCATGTGGCATCCACGGACACATCGTCATCGTCAACCGCTTCACTTGTATCTGACACCTCAGCAAAGGAAGCAGCAGCGGGTACAACCTCATCATTATCACACTGTACGTCCATGTGTGTAATGCTGCCTGACTGAGACATATCCCTGTTATCTACATCCTCTGGCAATAATGGTTGCGCATCACTAATTTCATCCAACTGATGTGTAAATAACTCCTCTGAGGGATCAAGTGAAGCGGCTGTGGTGGCTGTGGTGGTGGTGGTGGCGGTGGGCGGGAGAGTGGTGACCAAAGCTGAGCTGGAGGAGGATGGTGCGTCAAGGTTCTTAGCGGAAGCTGTTGATTATTGGGTGTCCTGTGTAAGCCAGTCAACTATTTTCTCAGAATTTTTTGGGTTCAGGGTACGTGGCCTCTGAACACTGGGCATTATTCCAGGGCCAGTGGAAATCACAGCACCACGAACACGACAGCCCCTGCGGCGTGGCCTCCCTGTCATTTTTTATTAGATAAGTGTTACTATGCGTGCAAGGTACTGTGCCACCCTATATAAGTGGTGGGCAGTGGGCACAGTACAGTCTGTGGGGGCCTGACACACACAGGCTTGCAAATGTGATTAGATCACAGTTAAATTTTAAATAGATCTTTTTTTTCTGAAAGGTATTTGAGTGAATGACACCCTGAAACGGTATGAGTGCAGGCCTAGATACTAGCCAGTGGACACAATACAGTATATTTGGGCC
This sequence comes from Bufo gargarizans, assembly GCF_014858855.1. Taxonomy (NCBI): domain Eukaryota; kingdom Metazoa; phylum Chordata; class Amphibia; order Anura; family Bufonidae; genus Bufo; species Bufo gargarizans. Next base: position 22,273,816 of record NC_058084.1, on the reverse strand, counting down.
TGACACACACGGGCTTGCTAATGTGATTAGATCACAGAAAAATATTAACTCAAATTTTTTTTTTATCTGCAAGGTATTTTCTGTCACACCCTGTATGAATGGTGCACACAGTGCTGTCTGTGACTGAGCCTGCAGCCTCTCACACACGGGCAGCCAGGCAACTGCTATATATATATAGATAGATAGATAGAAAAAAAATGGAAAAAAAAAGCAGACTGATGTACCAGCCCTGAAAAGGGCTTTTTGGGGTGCTGTCTGGACGCTGTCCTTACAGCAGATGAGTCTGTGGACACAGAACACTGCCGTAGCTAACGCTTTCCCTATTAGATCAGCAGCAGCAGCAGCCCTGTCCCTCCTCTCACTGTGAATGCAGCTTCCGAATGAATCTAAAATGGATGCTGTCCTGGAGGTGGGAGGGTCTGGGAGGGAGGGTCTGCTGCTGATTGGCTGGAATGTGTCTGCTGACTGGGAGGTAGAGGGTCAAAGTTTACTCAATGATGACGTATAGGGGGCGGACCGAACATCGCATATGTTCGCCCGCAGCGGCGAACGCGAACAAGCAATGCTTGCCGGGAACTGTTCACCGGCTAATAGTTCGGGACATCACTACTCCCTGGCGATGGGTGCAGTGGAGAGATAGTTTTAAGAATCAGGCCAGAAGTAAGTGTATAAAAGTCTCTTTTTACTCAGTGCTAAATATATAGTAACTTATGGCACATCCAGCAGTATTAAGTACAAAGTGCAGATTCTGGCACCAGTTACGGAGGTATGGTGGCTAGTTGGATAGCTGTAGATTGGTACTAGCAGGCACTTGTGTAATACCCCAGAGTATTATTAACATACCTACAACCTGCTACTGTTTTTAATGGGCTAACCATAATGTTGAAAAAACGCAACAAGCTTGAAACGGCTGTTGCCCTCTAGCTGTGCTTTGCCCTCATGACGCTGATCTTTTTATGTGAATAAAGCTGCAAAGAGTATTCTTGGTGAGTATTGCATTTTTCTTTTCTTTTTTTTTGCAAATACCACATGTTTCTATGCTGAGCACCACCGTTACTCACATTTGACCAGTGCAGCACCAAATTAAGTTCCACACCTACAGCAGTGCCGACCATACCCTCTACACTTAACCATAATGTCATCTGTGTATTTATTCAGGGTCCTCTTACACTGTGCATTAATTGTTCTGCTATGTAACTGTTATTTGTTGTATTGCATGTTATATGCCTGGTTCACCAGCAGGTGGCAGCGTATATGGTAGATCTTTACATATAATGGAACCTAGCATTCCATTCTTCCCCTTTTGGGCAGAAGTGGGCTAGTCCCATTTCCTACAGGAAGTTTTCAATCAGTCTGAGTTCAGTCTAGTCTAGAGTTTCAAGAAGAGGAGAATCACCCCGACTCCTTACAGATTTAGGCCTCACCCACACAGCTATTGTGCGGCCGTTCCCTGCATTGGGGACCGCAATTTGCGATCCCCAATGTACGGGCAACATCTGTGCGGCGGCCGGGACGGATCGAGATCCGTTCAACTTGAATGGGTCCGTGATCCGTCTGCACCATAAAAAAATAGAACATGTTCTATTTTTTTGCAATGCGGAGGCACGGACAGAAACACCACGGAAGCACTCTGTAGTGTCCAGTTCCGCACCGCACCGCTTCCGTTCTGCACCACATCTCTCAGATTGCAGACCCATTCAAGTGAATGGGTCCGCATCCATGATGTGGGGAGCACACGGCCGGTGCCCGCATATTGCAGACCCGCTGTTTGCGGACCGCAACATGGCCGGGCAATGACCATGTGTATGAGGCCTTACAGACAGGGCATTGTGAGGGGGTCAAAAGCCAAAAGCACCCCACTCCAAAGGTACCAGAAAAGTCCTAAAGTCCAGCGTCCAGAATAAAGCCAAGTTAAGCACAGCAGAGAGATGAAGCAGAATATTTTAGTTTGCCTGCCAGTTTATGCCAAAACCTGCTGGAACCAAGAGAAAGACCACTTCTTGTACAGAAGCAAGTTGATTCAAGTAAAGCTGTTGAACTTTATAAAAGTCTGGACTTGACTATTTCTCCACCTCCACTATTGTTCTCCTCTGTATCACTTTGGAGTCTAACCATGGGGAGCGTTATCCAGGTAGGAGCATCGTGACACACACAGAAAACTATTGGAGCCGCACCACACCACTCAGCATTCCTATAAACCTGGTCTGCTGCCTGAGGCGAAAATTGAAACAGTGCCCCCCCCCCAGTGGCGTAGCGTAGGTTGCCAGCACCCGGTGAAAGCCAAGTATTGCGCCCCCAACCTGTGACCACGCCCCTTTTTACAAATAATGCAGTAGATGTCACCTGCAGTCCTATGTAACACCACAGATAACACAGGGATAACTCTGAGTACAGATAATGTAGTAGATGGGTGTGAGGTCCCAGAATTCAGAACACACAGAGTGTGACCTGAAGTCTGGGGCCAGGCGTCGGCAGTGTGGCCTAAATTCTATATCCAACCCCCCCCCCCCCTCTCCAAACAGATATTTGTATGGACATAACATACATTGCTATCAAAAATACAGGAGAAGACCGCACTATACCTGTTAAATTCAGTGACCTCTCCTGTGATGTAGACTTTCTTCAGCATCTTCATTCGGAGATAGGACCGTCATGACACCTTCTTTCAGCCGCGTCTCGTCTGTGTAGAGTTTCACAGAAAATGTTTGGGATTTCTCACTTTACTACCATCCTCAGATAACAGACCTCCCCTCCCCCGTAGTGCCCATAACTATAATGCCCTCTGTATAATTATAATATATACTGGCCCCTCTATATTATTATTATTTCCTCCTCTGTATTAATATTATTAATATTATAATGGCCCCCTCTGTAGTATTATAGTAATAATTATGCCCCCCCCCCCTTCGGCCCCTTCAGCATACAGTCCCATGTAAGATACAACCTTCCCCCTGCCTTCAGCCCCTCCAGCATACAGTCCCATGTAAGATACAACCTTCCCCCTGCCTTCAGCCCCTCCAGCATACAGTCCCATGTAAGACACATCACTCTCCCGCCTTCAGCCCCTCCAACATACAGTCTTATGTAAATAATATCACACTTCCTCTCTTTGCCATCTGCCTTCAGCCCCTCCAGCATACAGTCCCATGTAAGATACACCACACCCCTGCCTTCCAGCCCTTCTTGCACAGTCCCATGTTAGGCTACTTTCACACTAGCGTTCGGGGCTCCGCTTGTGAGTTCCGTTTAAAGGCTCTCACAAGCGGCCCCGAACGGATCCGCCCAGCCCTAATGCATTCTGAGTGGATGCGGATCCGCTCAGAATGCATCAGTCTGGCACCGTTTGGCCTCCGCTCCGCTCAGCAGGTGGACACCTGAACACTGCTTGCAGCCTGGCCGTGCGGAGGCAAACGGATCCGTCCAGACTTACAATGTAAGTCAATGGGGACGGATCCGTTTGAATTTGACACAATATGGCTCAATTTTCAAACGGATCCGTCCCCCATTGACTTTCACTGTAAAGTCTGGACGAATCCGTCTGAGGCTACTTTCACACGGATCCCATTGTCTGCATTATATGAGTGGATCCGTCTGGGCAGACTCCAGACGGATCCGCTCTGAACGCAAGTGTGAAAGTAGCCTAAAATGCATCACTCCTCCTGCCTTCAGCCCCTCCAGCATACAGTCCTATGTAAAATACATCACTCCCCCTGCCTTCAGCCCCTCCAGCATACAGTCCTATGTAAAATACATCACTCCCCCTGCCTTCAGCCCCTCCAGCATACAGTCCCATGTAAGATACAACCCCCCTCTGCCTTCAGCCCCTCCAGCATACAGTCCCATGTAAGACACATCACTTCCCTGCCTTAGCCCCTCCAGAATACAGTCCCATGTAAAATAACAACACCCCCCTGCCTTCAGCCTCTCCAGCATACAGTCCCATGTAAATAATATCACCCCCCACCTTCTCTTCAGACCCCACTAACATACAGTCTCCAATACAAAGAGGATTCCTTCTCCCTTCAGACCCTGCAAAAAGCCCCCCAAGTAAAAATAACAGTCACTATTCTCCTCCACATACTTACCTTCACACTCTGCTCCTGCTCTGTAAATCTCCCGCACATCGTTAGGCCCCGCCCCCTGGATGACAAGACTCCGCCTCTCCCCTTGACATCATACCTCCCAGGATCAACTACATTCTTGACACTACGATCGCTCTACTGCCTCATAGGCCTCAGGCCACTAGCCTGAAACCTATGAGGAAGAACGAAGGGGACGGGAGCCATAGGCCCCCATGTCCCTCATTGAAGTGTTTGCCGCCTGGCGCCCCCTGCAATTTTGCGCCCGGGGCAATGGCCCCCCTGGCCCCCCCCCACGCTACGCCCCTGCCCCCCCCCCCCCCCCATCCCTATGCCAAATTCTCAACCTTCTGCAAAATTAGACCCCGGACATACGCGCAGGCACTTTATACCATTATTTACAAATAGTCTTTCAGACTAATAATTGCCCTTTTTTCACATATGTCTCTTATTTTTATTGCTAAGATGTAACTTACCAATGGGCTATGGCAGGCTGGTGGCTGCGCGCTGCCACCAGCCTCCTCTATGTTTCTGTCCCTTGCTACTATTAGATTAGCTTTTCTTCTATAGTCCCTAGAATGCTTCACCTCTGTACCTAAAATCCCTCAAACTCTGCCCCCCGACATGTTTTGCCCGTTACACTGGCGTCCTCAGTGATGTCTACTCCTCATCTTATCCATTCAGACCAGACGACCATGATGATTTTTCAGCCATCTCTTGTCTCTGCAGTTTGACAAAAAGACATCTTAGTTTCCTATCATCCTACCACCTCCAATACTGTGCCTGCCGTGCTCCCCAATATTATACTGCAGAAACAGATAACCCCCCTGTTAATACTAGTACCACGCAGATAGTGCCCTTCAATAATTATTGGCACGCAGTGTCCTAAAATAACTGCGCCCAGCAAATAGTGCCCCCAACACCAATAATGTAAACATAATATCCCCAAAAAATAACTGTGCTAAACTGATACTGTGCCAAGGTGCCCCCACAGTAATAGTGCTCTCTGTTGTGGAAATTTTATTAAAATGTGTATTTAATATATTGTGTATTGTCATCATGTCTCTCAGTGGTAATGGTAGATTATTGTATACATGTGTTTGTTAGATGGTGTCTTGTCTTCCTATGTCATCACTTCCTGTATGTCATCACTTCCTATGTCATCACTTCCTGTATGTCATCACTTCCTGTATGTCATCACTTCCTGCATCCTTGTCTTGGGCCAGCCCCTTTTACACCTTTCGTTAGTTAATAAAAGTGCACACACTAAGCAGGGCGGGGGGAGTTGCTCAGAATTCAATCAAGATGGTAACAACTGGGTCTGTCTCTTACTGCAGCTGAGGGAAGATGGATTTACCTTTTTCCTTACACAAACTTTGATGCGAGCTGATTACAACTATTAATATTTTCCCACAACCGATGGCGAGCTCAGGAAGGAAATAATTTTTTTTTCCCCGGTTATCAGCAGAACTTAAAGGAGACACAGTTTAATTTTCAAAAAGCAGAAAAGGCCGGCATAAGGTAATATCCTTTTCCTTACTCTCATTTTTGAGAAAGTTTTGCTCTTTGTGAACTGAAATCTGTGTCCTCCAACCTGCTGGTATCAGAAAAAAATAAAATAAAATCTATTTAAAAACAACCTATGTGGTTGTTGTCGGCTGCATCAAGGGGTATAAGGATAAGGTGAGTGTGTTTCCGTTGTGTTGATTGTACAGAGATTGTATGATGAGCAGGACAATGTGTTTTCTTGTAACTTCTTAACTTTTATGTTACTGTGATTTTGTAAGAGGCGATTTTATAGAGGTTTATAGAGGCAGCAATTGGTTTTAGTGTGTGATGACCGTGTGCTTGTCGGCCATCTTAGTTAGTTTGCTATGGAGTCGATTTGATGGATTTTTGGACTCAATACAGATAGTAGTGTGGGAGCTACTCATGCTAGGATGGTTAATGTTGTGCGCCAAGTCAAATCGCCTTGTGCAGGGAGGCGAGCTATTCTTTGTTTCTCATGCAGGGAATACGGTCACATTGCACAATATTTGTGACGTTGCTAATGGCAACAGACACAGGTTTAAGAACCCCAGAACCACACCTAGAAGTAAAGTGGCTTATTTAGCGAGGTGGGGTAATGGTCCCAGATATGCTTCTTTGCAAAGGCAGAGAACCCAGGGACAGCCAAGATCTTGGATCAATGAGGCGGATTTTAAACCACAATATGAACGGTTAAAATGTGAAAGAAACCGGTTTTGGGACCTTGTGATGTTAAATCCTGCTTCTCTGGTCAAATGAATCTGAAGCTGTTTGGGGCTGGGGGCAAATTAACATTTCAATTACTGGGTGGGTAGGAATTCCTCCAGTACGTTTTCAGGGGAACCCTCCAGGACATTGATTTGTTAATTCAATCCTATACAATGTATGTGTTCCTAAGGCCCCTTTCACACGGGCGAGATTTCCGTGCGGGTGCGATGCGTGAGTTGAACGCATTGCACCCGCACTGAATCCTGACCCATTCATTTCTATAGGGGTGTTCACATGAGCGGCACATGCTCCATCACCATGGTGATGGACCATGTGATTGGAGCATGTGATCTGACATCACCAAAGGTCATTCAGCCCAAGCCCACAGCTAAAGAAGAGACCGACCGGGAACTACACGATCATGGGGATAAGGTGAGTTAACGTTTTTATTATTTTTTTAACCCTTCCAGCGCTATTATACTAAGCATTCTGTATTCAGAATGCTATTATTTTCCCTTATAACCATGTTATAAGGGAAAATAATAGAATCTACAGAACATCAATCCCAAGCCCGAACTTCTTTGAAGAAGTTCGGGTTTGGGTACCAAACATGCGCGATTTTTCTCACGCGAGTGCAAAACGCATGACAATGTTTTGCACTCGCGCGGAAAAATCGCGGGTGTTTCCGCAACGCACCCGCACATTTTTCCGCAACGCCCGTGTGAAACCAGCCTAAGGGTTTAGTTTTCGTATGCGTTTTGGGTTAAGGTAAAATTTACTTTTTACTGAAGCTCAATGTGTGTAATCAAGTGTTTTTTTTTTTTTTCCTTTTTTTCTGTTATTTTTGTCTATTTTTGTTTGGGTATTTCTTTGATTAATTTATATTTACATTTTTCTTTTACTCATTTTTATTTTTTAGGTTTTTATTGAAGTTTCTTTCAGTTTTTCCTTATTTACCAACCCATTTTTATTTTTAGTATGTCATATTAATTTTTTCCCTTTTCATATTTGGTGCTTTTCTCTCTCCCCCTCTCTTTTCTCTGTAGATTTGGTTAGGAGTACTGGGGGTCTCATGATATTGTGTGGGAACTACTGTCTGAATTCAAGGGCTGCTGCTGAGCGAGAGGTTTTTGATCAGTCACTGCAAAAAGGGCTTCGTGTGCTGTTCAGCTTGACTATATAGAATCATATCGGCAAAGGAAAGTGAGTTGATGAGCATTTTTTTAAGGAGACAAGGTGGTATATATCACCTGGGCATACCAATAGCTGTGTGAGTAACCCCTTTCCCCACAGGAGTACTGTGTGTTTGTTTCCTGTGCACCCCTCATCCCCACAGAAGGTACTGTGTGTTCTCTGTGCACCCCTCGTCCCCACAGAAGGTACTGTGTGTTCTCTGTGCACCCATTTTTCCACTCCAGGTCAATTGGAAGCCCTATCCTGTGGTCAGGTCACTATTCAGAGCCAAAACCGAGGCTGGTATATCTCATTAGGAGACTCAGAGGGCCGCCGTGTGTCGGCGAGAGCCCTTTTCCTCACACTGATTACGCCTTTTCCTGAGGTCTAACTAGGGTGAACGGAGTCCGTGTGTCGGTGCCAGAAACCCTAGGGCAACTCAGAGGCGAACGAAGAGGAGTAACAGCCGCCCACCGTAGGTCGCAGGGCAGTCCTAGCGTAGGTCACGGGACAATTCCTTGGGTAGGTCGCGGGAAAATTTATGCTCGAACATGGGTTTAGGGAAAATTAGGGATCAGAAGGGTAACACTTCTGACTAGAGTTGAGCGGACACCTGGATGTTCGGGTTTGAGAAGTTCGACCGAACTTCCCGGAAATGTTCGGGATCCGAACCCGATCCAAACTTCGTCCCGAACCCGAACCCCATTGAAGTCAATGGGGACCCGAACTTTTCGGCACTAAAAAGGCTGTAAAACAGCCCAGGAAAGAGCTAGAAGGCTGCAAAAGGCAGCAACATTGTCATGGAACCATGAAACAGACGTACAACAAGAGATAAGTGGAAAATAAGAAGGTTTTATTGAAGAGCAAGCCGTAAGCAAAGTCCGAACGGATGGCTAAACCGAAGCAGGGTCTTGCGGAGACAGAGGTCAGGAACCAGAAGGGAAGTCAAACGAAGCCAGGAACAGGAACCAACGGGGTAGTCAGACGAAGCCGGAATCAGGAACCAACGGGGTAGTCAGACGAAGCCGGAATCAGGAACCAACGGGGTAGTCAGACGAGGCCAGGATCAGGAACCAGAAGCAGCAGCAGTCTTGGAAGCATGTGAACACAGGAGGACCAAGCAAGGAACTGAAGCCACAGACCTCCTATATATATGAGCTGGGCATCCAGCTCCTCCCAGTGGGAAGGAGGAGCCGCAGGGTAGGAGGCTACAAGAAAACCCAGAAACCAAGATGGCCGCCAGCACATATCAAACGAAGGGAACAGCAAGGAGGTAAGACCATGACAGTACCTCCCCCTCAAGGGCCCCTCCTCCGCGGAGTAAGGAACGGTTTCTGAGGGAAGCGTGCGTGGAAGGCTCGGAGCAAGACAGGAGCATGGACATCTGCGGAGGGAACCCAGGAACGCTCCTCTGGACCATAACCACGCCAATGGACCAAAAACTGCACCCGGCCGCGGACCAGGCGTGAGTCCAGGATATTGCTCACCTCATACTCCTCACGATTGCCCACTTGGACCGGACGAGGCTGAGGAATCGAGGAAGTGAAACGATTACACACCAGTGGCTTCAACAGGGAGACATGAAACACGTTGGAGATCCGCATGCCAGGAGGAAGCGCAAGGGCATAGGCTACCGGGTTTACCCTGCGAAGCACTCGGAAGGGACCAACAAAGCGAGGCGCCAGCTTGGGAGTGGGCACTCGAAGGTTGAGGTTGCGGGTGGACAACCATACGCGGTCTCTGACCTGGTAGGAAGGAGCGGGCGCTCGTCTGCGATCAGCCTGGAGTTTCTGGCGCTGCGCAGAGACCTCAAGGGACCTCTGGATCTGTACCCAAGAGGCACGTAGGACGGAAAGGTGATCCTCCACAGCCGGAATATCCTGGGGAGAGAATACCTCCGGTAACACGGCAGGTTGGAACCCATAATTGGCCATGAAGGGAGACGTCCCAGAGGAAGAGTTCACCGCCGTGTTCCTGGCAAACTCAGCCCAAGGCAGGAGGTCAACCCAATTGTCTTGGTGATCGGAGACATAGCAACGAAGGAATTGCTCCAAGGCCTGATTGGATCGTTCTGCGGCCCCATTGGACTGAGGGTGGTAGGCCGAGGAGAAAGAGAGATGAATCCCCAACTGGGAGCAAAAGGCGCGCCAGAACCTGGACACAAACTGACTCCCCCGATCCGACACAATCTCCTTGGGCAAACCGTGCAACCGGAAGACCTCCCTGGCAAAAATCGAGGCCAACTCTTGTGCAGAGGGTAACTTCTTGAGAGGAACACAGTGGCACATTTTGGAAAACCGATCCACAATCATGAGAATGACCGTATGGCCTCGGGATGCAGGGAGGTCCACAATGAAATCCATCCCCAGGTGTGACCATGGACGCTCCCCGGTGGCTATGGGTTGCAAAAGGCCCAACGGAAGGTGCCGAGGGGACTTACTCTGGGCACAAACGGAGCATGCCGCTACATATGCGGCGATGTCGGAACGTAGAGAAGGCCACCAGAACAGACGTGAAACCGCCCAGGACAGCTGATTCTTTCCAGGGTGCCCCGCGGCCTTGGAGTTATGGTAGGTTCGCAACAACCGAGTGCGCAACTCCTCAGGCACAAAACATCTGCCGTTGGGTCTCCCAGAGGGAGCACCAGATTGAGCCGCCAAAATCTGCTCACCCAGAGGAGAAGTCAGGCTGGTGCGAATAGCGGCCAGGATCTGATTCGGGGGTATGACCGTAGTCGGAATCGACTCCTCCCCGGACAGCTCGGAGTACTGCCGTGATAAGGCATCCGCTCTGATGTTCTTGGAGCCGGGTAGGTAGGAGACCACGTAATTAAAACGTGACAAGAACAGAGCCCATCTGGCCTGACGTGGTGTCAATCTCTTGGCCTCAGAGAGGTAGGTCAGATTCTTGTGGTCCGTCAGGATGAGAACCGGAACCACCGAGCCCTCGAGCAAGTGCCTCCATTCTTTAAGGGCCTGCACGATGGCCAATAACTCCCTGTCACCAATCTGATAGTTGCACTCCGCGGAAGACAGTTTCCGGGAGTAAAACCCACAAGGAAGCAGAGGACCCTCTGGTGTTCTACGCTGAGACAGGAGGGCGCCTACTCCCGTCTCAGACGCGTCCACCTCGAGGACAAAAGGCAACCCAGGGTTGGGATGCGACAGAATCGGAGCCGACACAAAGGCAGACTTTAGAGCCTCAAAAGCTCGGATGGCCTCGAGCGGCCAGACCTGAGGATTACTGCCCTTCCTGGTCAGATCCGTGAGAGGCTTGGCTAGCATGGAAAAGTCCCTGATGAACTTCCGATAATAATTGGCGAAGCCCAAAAAGCGCTGCAGGGCACGAAGCCCACTGGGCTGGGGCCACTGTAAGACAGCCGAAACCTTCTCAGGATCCATGGAGAACCCCTCAGCGGAAATGATGTAACCTAAGAAGGTTACCTGGGATCGGTGAAATTCGCATTTCTCAAGCTTACCGAACAGCTTGTTCTCTCGTAAGCGTTGCAACACTCGTCTGACATCCAGAATGTGGGCCTCCATGGATGCAGAATATACCAAGATGTCATCCAAATAGACCACCACACACTGCTGCAACAGGTCACGGAAAACATCGTTGATGAATTCCTGGAAGACTGCGGGCGCATTGCACAACCCAAAGGGCATAACCAAGGATTCATAATGACCGGTCCTGGTGTTAAACGCGGTCTTCCACTCATCGCCCGCCTTGATCCTTACCAGGTTATATGCCGCCCTCAGGTCGAGTTTGGTAAAGACCGTGGCCCCTTTGAGGCGATCGAACAGCTCGGAAATCAAGGGTATCGGGTAAGCGTTCTTGATCGTGATGCGATTGAGACCCCTGTAATCGATGCAAGGCCTCAACTCACCGCCCTTCTTTTTCACAAAGAAAAATCCAGCCCCTGCCGGGGACGAGGATTTGCGAATGTGTCCGCGTGAAAGCGCCTCCCTCACGTACTCCTCCATGGCCTCATTCTCCGCTACCGACAGTGGATAGACTTTGCCACGAGGAGGAACGGCACCGGATTGTAACTCTATGGCACAATCGTATGGGCGGTGCGGAGGTAGGGCAACCGCGCGCACCTTATCGAATACATCCCGGTACTCTTCGTATTCAGGAGGCAACAGAGAGTCCGAGGAAGTACACAGCAACTTGACAGGCCCATGGATGCAACTAGCCCCACACTGCGGTGACCACGAGAGGATCTCGACCGATCTCCAATCGAAAGTCGGATTATGCTTCTGGAGCCAGGGGTACCCCAAGACCACCGAGTAGTGTGGAGACGAAATAACCTGGAGACAGACCGACTCTCTGTGAACGGCACCAATGGCTATCCCCACTGGAAGGGTCTCATGAGTCACGTGTGGCGGCAGAAGGGGTCTGCCGTCTATCGCCTCAAGAGCCAGTGGGGAACTTCGAGGCTGCAGAGGAATGGAATTGGCGGCAACGAACACTCTATCAATGAACAAACCACCAGCACCAGAGTCCACCAACGCCTGGGTCGTCACCGAGCCCCCGACCCAGGAGAGGACAACCGTGATCAGTGGTTTGTCAACACGGGAAACCGGGGACGAGGAGACTCCACCCAAGATCTGCCCCCGACAGGACCTCAGGTGCGAGCGTTCTCCCGGACGGTTCGGACATGCCAACCGAAAATGCCCACCGAGACCACAGTACATGCATCGGCCCTCGCGTCTCCGGAGTACCCTCTCCCCCTCAGACAGGCGAGCAAACCCCCGCTGCATGGGTTCACCCCCAGACAAGTCATCCCCAGGAGGCGTGGGAGGAGAGGGAGGCACGGGTGGGACAGCAAACGTAGGCGCCAATCTGTTAGGAGACCTCCGCAGGCTCTCCTTAAAGGAAGGTCTCTCCCTGAGTCTGGTGTCAATCAAAATCAGGAAAGAAATAAGAGACTCGAGCTCCACTGGTAGGTCCTTAGCTGCAACCTCATCCTTCAAGGCATCCGAGAGACCATGAGAGAAAGCAGCGACCAGAGCCTCATTATTCCAGCCCACCTCTGCTGCCAGGGTACGAAACTCAATGGCGTATTCAGCTACGGATCGTGAACCCTGTCTGATGGACATAAGGAGCTTCGCAGCAGAGGCAGCACGAGCCGGCACATCGAATACCTTCCGAAGAGAAGCAACAAAACCGGAAAACTCGGCAACCACCGGATTGTTGTTCTCCCATAAAGTGCTGGCCCAGGCCAAGGCCTTGTCCGAGAGCAGCGAGATCAAGAAGCCCACCCTTGATCTCTCAGTAGGAAAGGCATGTGGCAGCAACTCGAAGTAAATGCCCACCTGGTTAAGGAAACCTCGGCACTGAGTTGGCTCTCCCCCAAAGCGCTGTGGAAGGGGGGCAGAACCGGTCATACCCTGAAACACCACAGGCGCAGCAACAGGTGTCAGGGTAGACTCTGGCGCAACAACCGGAGCGGCAGTAGGAGCGGGCCCAGGAGCGACAACCGACCCATCGGCAACGGAAGCTAAATGAGCCGTGCGTTCAAGCAGGGTTTGCAACGCCACAGCGAACCGACCCAACAGGTGATCCTGCTGATCAAGTCTGGCAACCAGCGTAGGTAGCGAGGGTGGCCCTGTACCGTCAGAATTCATGGCTTGGTCCTAATGTCATGGAACCATGAACCAGACGTACAACAAGAGATAAGTGGAAAATAAGAAGGTTTTATTGAAGAGCAAGCCGTAAGCAAAGTCCGAACGGATGGCTAAACCGAAGCAGGGTCTTGCGGAGACAGAGGTCAGGAACCAGAAGGGTAGTCAGACGAAGCCAGGAACAGGAACCAACGGGGTAGTCAGACGAAGCCGGAATCAGGAACCAACGGGGTAGTCAGACGAAGCCGGAATCAGGAACCAACGGGGTAGTCAGACGAGGCCAGGATCAGGAACCAGAAGCAGCAGCAGTCTTGGAAGCATGTGAACACAGGAGGACCAAGCAAGGAACTGAAGCCACAGACCTCCTATATATATGAGCTGGGCATCCAGCTCCTCCCAGTGGGAAGGAGGAGCCGCAGGGTGGGAGGCTACAAGAAAACCCAGAAACCAAGATGGCCGCCAGCACATGTCAAACGAAGGGAACAGCAAGGAGGTAAGACCATGACAAACATGTAGGTAAATCCCCTGCAAACAAATGTGGATAGGGAAATGAATAAAAATAAAATAAATAAAAATTAACCAAAATCAATTGGAGAGAGGTCCCATAGCAGAGAATCAGGCTTCACGTCACCCACCACTGTAACAGTCCATTGTCAAATATTTAGGCCCAGCACCCAGGCAGAGGAGAGAGGTCCCGTAACAGAGGATCTGGCTTCATGTCAGCAGAGAATCAGTCTGCATGTCATAGCAGAGAATCAGGCTTCATGTCAGCCACCACTGCAACAGTCCATTGTCATATATTTAGGCCCCGGCACCCAGACAGAGGAGAGGTTCATTCAAGTTTGGGTAGCCTCGCAATATAATGGTAAAATGAAAATAAAAATTGGATTGAATGAGGAAGTGCCCTGGAGTACAATAATATATGGTTAAGGGGAGGTAGTTAATGTCTAATCTGCACAAGGGATAGACAGGTCCTGTGGGATCCATGCCTGGTTCATTTTTATGAACGTCAGCTTGTCCACATTGGCTGTAGACAGGCGGCTGCGTTTGTCTGTAATGATGCCCCCTGCCGTGCTGAATACACGTTCAGACAAAACGCTGGCCGCCGGGCAGGCCAGCACCTCCAAGGCATAAAAGGCTAGCTCTGGCCACGTGGACAATTTAGAGACCCAGAAGTTGAATGGGGACGAACCATCAGTCAGTACGTGGAGGGGTGTGCACACGTACTGTTCCACCATGTTAGTGAAATGTTGCCTCCTGCTAACACGTTGCGTATCAGGTGGTGGTGCAGTTAGCTGTGGCGTGTTGACAAATTTTTTCCACATCTCTGCCATGCTAACCCTGCCCTCAGAGGAGCTGGCCGTGACACAGCTGCCTTGGCGACCTCTTGCTCCTCCTCTGCCTTGCCCTTGGGCTTCCACTTGTTCCCCTGTGACATTTGGGAATTCTCTCAGTAGCGCGTCTACTAACGTGCGCTTGTACTCGTGCATCTTCCTATCACGCTCCAGTATAGGAAGTAAGGTGGGCACATTGTCTTTGTAGCATGGATCCAGCAGGGTGGCAACCCAGTAGTCCGCACACATTAAAATGTGGGCAACTCTGCTGTCGTTGCGCAGGCACTGCAGCATGTAGTCGCTCATGTGTGCCAGGCTGCCCAGGTGTAAGGACAAGCTGTCCTCTGTGGGAGGCGTATCATCATCGTCCTGCCTTTCCCCCCAGCCACGCACCAGTGATGGGCCCGAGCTGCGTTGGGTGCCACCCCGCTGTGACCATGCTTCAGCCTCATCCTCCTCCACCTCCTCCTCCTCCTCATCCTCGTCCTCCTCGTCCTCCAGTAGTGGACCCTGGCTGGCCACATTTGTACCTGGCCTCTGCTGTTGCAAAAAACCTCCCTCTGAGTCACTTCGAAGAGACTGGCCTGAAAGTGATAAAAATGACCCCTCTTCCTCCTCCTCCTCCTCCTGGGCCACCTCCTCTTCCATCATCACCCTAAGTGTTTTCTCAAGGAGACATAGAAGTAGTATTGTAACGGCGTCATCGCCACTGGCCATGTTGGTGGAGTACTCGAAACAGCGCAACAGGGCACACAGGTCTCGCATGGAGGCCCAGTCATTGGTGGTGAAGTGGTGCTGTTCCGCAGTGCGACTGACCCATGCGTGCTGCAGCTGAAACTCCACTATGGCCTGCTGCTGCTCGCACAGTCTGTCCAGCATGTGCAAGGTGGAGGTCCACCTGGTGGGCACGTCGCACATATGAGGCGGTGAGCGGGAAGGCCGAAGTTACGCTGTAGCGCAGACAGGCGAGCAGCGGCAGGATGTGAACGCCGGAAGCGCGAACAGACGGCCCGCACTTTATGCAGCAGCTCTGACATGTCGGGGTAGTTGTGAATGAACTTCTGCACCACCAAATTCAGCACATGCGCCAAGCAAGGGATGTGCGTCAAACCGGCAAGTCTCAGAGCTGCAACGAGATTTCGCCCATTATCGCACACCACCAGGCCAGGGCTTGAGGCTCACCGGCAGCAACCACTCGTCGGTCTTTTGTTCTATACCCCGCCACAACTCCTGTGCGGTGTGGGGCCTGTCCCCCAAACATATGAGTTTCAGAATGGCCTGCTGACGTTTACCCCGGGCTGTGCTGAAGTTGGTGGTGAAGGTGTGTGGCTGACTGGATGAGCAGGTGGAAGAAGAAGAGGAGGAAGCTGAGTAGGAGGAGGTGGCAACAGGAGGCAAAGAATGCTGCCCTGCGATCCTTGGCGGCGGAAGGACGTGCGCCAAACAGCTCTCCGCCTGGGGCCCAGCTGCCACTACATTTACCCAGTGTGCAGTTAGGGAGATATAGCGTCCCTGGCCGTGCTTACTGGTCCACGTATCTGTGGTTAGGTGGACCTTGCCACAGATGGCGTTGCGCAGTGCACACTTGATTTTATTGGATACTTGGTTGTGCAGGGAAGGCACGGCTCTCTTGGAGAAGTAGTGGCGGCTGGGAACAACATACTGTGGGACAGCAAGCGACATGAACTGTTTGAAGCTGTCTGTGTCCACCAGCCTAAATGACAGCATTTCAAAAGCCAGTAGTTTAGAAATGCTGGCATTCAGGGCCAGGGATCGAGGGTGGCTAGGTGGGAATTTATGCTTTCTCTCAAATGTTTGTGAGATGGAGAGCTGAACGCTGCCGTGTGACATGGTTGAGATGCTTGGTGACAGAGGTGGTGGTGTTGGTGGTACATCCCCTGTTTGCTGGGCGGCAGGTGCCAACGTTCCTCCAGAGGCGGAGGAAGAGGCCGAGGCAGCAGCAGAAGAGGTAGCAGGGGGAGCCTGAGTGACTTCCTTGTTTTTAAGGTGTTTACTCCACTGCAGTTCATGCTTTGCATGCAGGTGCCTGGTCATGCAGGTTGTGCCAAGGTTCAGAACGTTAATGCCTCGCTTCAGGCTCTGATGGCACAGCGTGCAAACCACTCGGGTCTTGTCGTCAGCACATTGTTTGAAGAAGTGCCATGCCAGGGGACTCCTTGAAGCTGCCTTTGGGGTGCTCGGTCCCAGATGGCGGCGGTCAGTAGCAGGCGGAGTCTCTTGGTGGCGGGTGTTCTGCTTTTGCCCACTGCTCCCTCTTTTGCTACGCTGTTGGCTCGGTCTCACCACTGCCTCTTCCTCCGAACTGTGAAAGTCAGTGGCACGACCTTCATTCCATGTGGGGTCTAGGACCTCATCGTCCCCTGCATCATCTTCCACCCAGTCTTGATCCCTGACCTCCTGTTCAGTCTGCACACTGCAGAAAGACGCAGCAGTTGGCACCTGTGTTTCGTCATCATCAGAGACGTGCTGAGGTGGTATTCCCATGTCCTCATCATCAGGAAACATAAGTGGTTGTGCGTCAGTGCATTCTATGTCTTCCACCGCTGGGGAAGGGCTAGGTGGATGCCCTTGGGAAACCCTGCCAGCAGAGTCTTCAAACAGCATAAGAGACTGCTGCATAACTTGAGGCTCAGACAGTTTCCCTGATATGCATGGGGGTGATGGACAGACTGATGGGCTCGGTTTTCAGGCGCCATCTGTGCGCTTTCTGCAGAAGACTGGGTGGGAGATAATGTGAACGTGCTGGATCCACTGTCGGCCACCCAATTGACTAATGCCTGTACCTGCTCAGGCCTTACCATCCTTAGAACGGCATTGGGCCCCACCAAATATCGCTGTAAATTCTGGCGGCTACTGGGACCTGAGGTAGTTGGTACACTAGGACGTGTGGCTGTGGCAGAACGGCCACGTCCTCTCCCAGCACCAGAGGGTCCACTAACACCACCACGACCATGTCCGCGTCCCTTACTAGATGTTTTCCTCATTGTTATCGTTCACCACAACAACAAAAATATTATTTGGCCCAATGTATTGTATTCAAATTCAGCGGGATATAAATTTGAGGCCTAGTATTTAGGCGCTGGGTGACCGGTATGGATTTAGTGACAGAATTAGACTTGGAAATGCACAGTAGCGTGTGTGTGAAGTTATTCTGAATGACCCTATGTGCACTTTGAATATTATATACCCTTTTAGGGATAGATTTCAAATAGCTCTGATATAGCAGAAACCACTAAATTATGAAATTGCTAAATTGGGAATTGTATTTCAACCCTGAACAAAAAATGTGCTTTGACGGACACTAAATAACTTTCCCAGCCACAACAGGACAGCGGTAACGAGAGATTTAGCGGGATATAAATTTGAGGCCTAGTATTTAGGCGCTGGGTGACCGGTATGGATTTAGTGACAGAATTAGACTGGGATATGGCCAAAAAATAACCACACTATTGCTGGTTAAATGCACTTGGTGTGACAGCTTGACCAACCACACTACTGAGGGTTAAATGCACTTGGTGACGGGCGCAGCTTGCCCCTGATGTAGTATATGGCCAAAAAATAAACAGACTATTGCTGGTTAAATGCACTTGGTGTGACAGCTTCACCCTGATGTAGGTGCAGTGTCCCAGGGGGTCAGTAGTGTAGCTTTAAGTATGCTGGACTTTGTAGTGCAGAGTAACCCACTAACCTGGGATTCACTGTCGTCTTTAATCTGGGTAGATACTGGAACAGGCAGTTCATAAATGTTCGTGACGCCAGTGTCAATTGAACGGTGACACGCCGTATAATGTTATGTAGAATAATGGAGTAACCACGTGATAGCCAACCAAAACTGGAACTTTACTGGTTTTCAGTAGTAATCATGCATGGACATAGGTGGAAACGCAGTTCCATTGAAGACAGTTGATTTGCATATGAAGACAGTGGGTTTGCATAAGTTACAGACAGGCCGGAAATAGCAAGGTGATTTTCAGAGGGTTAAACACAGGACCTGTAGTACAGGAGGCTTGCACTCTATTCCTGACTGATCCTGAAACATGTGACTTATTCTCCAAGGTCTGATGCCCTAGCTCTGGCGTATCCTTGAATCTGTCTTTATCAAATACCTCCTCTGTTACCTTGAGTACCTCTTGCTGATTAGACTCGCCTTCTGTTTTATTCTGGGTCTTCAGGCTGTTTAACTATGCCCTTCTTGCTTCTACGAATACGGACTCAGGAGGGGAACCTTCTCCTCGGATCTGGAATCCGGTTACAGGGCTTACTCTACCCTCTCAGCACTGAGTCTAGAAACTTCTGTCTTCCTGAGCTAGGCCCTAGCCTATTTATACTGAACTGGGGGCTCCCTCTGCTGGCTGTGACAAGGATTGCCGGTAACCGGCCTGACTGGCTTAAAGGGAAATACACATTCCAATCTAGCAGTGTCGGGTAGCCTACCCGTATGCTGCATAGGCTTTAGCCAAAAAACAACCACACCATTGAGGGTTAAATGCACTTGGTCGCAGCTTGGATGCACTTGGTCGCAGCACCGCACAAGACACAAAATGGCCGCCGATCACCCCAGAAAAAAGTGACTGACAAACGGTCTGGGCAGCCTAAAAATAGTGAGCAATTGAATTTCAGCAGCTCAATGATGCACAGCTGCAGATCGATCGATTAATCAAGTCCTTTGGAGGAGTTAATCTGCCTAATCTCGCCCTACTGTCGCAGCCGCAACCTCTCCCTACGCTAATCAGAGCAGAGTGACGGGCGGCGCTATGTGACTCCAGCTTAAATAGAGGCTGGGTCACATGGTGCTCTGGCCAATCACAGCCATGCCAATAGTAGGCATGGCTGTGACGGCCTCTTGGGGCAAGTAGTATGACGCTTGTTGATTGGCTGCTTTGCAGCCTTTCAAAAAGCGCCAAGAAAGCGTCACAAAAGCGCCAGGAAAGCGACGAACACCGAACCCGAACCCGGACTTTTACGAAAATGTCCAGGTCCGTGTCACGGACACCCCAAAATTCGGTACGAACCCGAACTATACAGTTCGAGTTCGCTCATCCCTAGTTATGACACGTTCAGGTCCAGCCTTGTGTAATTGGAACAGGGGCAGTCCTTTGCCCCATAGGGAGAAAATCTGGCAGAATCTTTGCTTTGCCCATTTCTCCATATCCCGTAAGTCCAATCTAGAAATATAGTTGATATTGATAATCAGTACAATTTTACGCATCATCTGATAACAAATACGACTAGAAGATAACACAGGGTGCCCGAGAACCTTTATATCTCAGAGCGGGAATCTCTGATTTGCCCGCGGGTTTCCTAGAAGGTGGGTTAGGAGAACCAAAACCATCTCTGAAAAGCTGGTTCCTTTCACATTTCCATAACCCATGAAATATTAGGAAAATATGGGAAAAATATGAAGCTTATGGATTGAAGAGGACTTTCAGGTCATCTTCCTTCCTCTACCAACCAGCTGTGTGATAAGGATCTGTCCTTTTCTTCTGAAGCTCGCTGCCCAGGCTAAAGGTGTGAGACCCCTGCTGGTATTGGAGACACTATGGCTGCAGAAAGACCAGGTTTATGAGGTTCTGTCATAAGAGAACTAGATGGATGGGTACTCAACTTGGCATGGGCAGGAAAGGTTTGTCACAAGGTGGTGATAATGGCACCTCTGCTCTGTGAATTACTCCTTTAGTCAAAAGAGAAGATTCTTAGTGAAGGCTCTTTTGTCTTTGTGATTGTGAAATAAGATAGGGCCAGGGGCTATCCATAGTATTCAGTATATTGTGCAGACTAGATAGGCCAAATGGTTCTTATCTGCCGACACATTCTATGTTTCTATATTTCTATGTTGATATGGAGCATTTGCGATTTCCTAGTATCGCAAAGCGTCACAGTGCCCCCATATTTTTCCAGTAATAAAATGCCCCTTCTTAGTTCCTCTAGATGCCCCCATAGTGCTCCTCTCCTGCATTGTGCCAAATAAAAAAAAAAACACATATACTTACCTCCATGAGGCTGTCAGCGATGCAATGCAGGCCTCTTTCGGCCTGTGTCCTGCACTGTACGCTGCCCACCAACATCATTGCGCCGTCTGCGCTGGCCTCTGATAGGCTGCAGGCACTAGGGACATTTTATACTGGAACAGGGAAGGGAGACGCCTCCCACCTGCCCCACCATCCAACTGTATTGCTGTCCCGAGTACAGTGATACAGTTGGATATAAAGAGATGAGCGCTTCCACAATGGAAGTGCTCAACTGCCACTGCCCAGCCGCTGTGCCAAGTTATCTCCAGGGCTGCGCCATCTGAGGCGATCCCCTCACCTCGCCTAATTGGCGGTGCAGCCCTGGCTGAATTTATTCAGACTGAATCTGACGACTCAGGAAATTTGCTCACTTCTGCTAACCGTCCAGCAGTGAACTGTGATGTGTCTGCCTCCATTTCTGTGCTATCCTTCAGAAGAATACCATGTCAGGTTCAAGGGACACACACCAAGAACGCGCTCTAACATGTTTATGGATCTGTTGCATTAAACAGATGTTTCCTGTCTGGTGCACTACCATTCTGACACCTAGCGCCTGTCTCTAATGGCTAGCAACGAATGTCATCTGTGTATTTAATTCCAGGTTCTCTGATACTTTGCTTTAATAATAATGCTATGTAAATGTTATGTATTGTATTTCATGTAATGTGCCTGGTTGTCCAGCAGGCCGCAGAGTACCTTTAGATACTGTAGAATGGAACTTACCATTCAATTGTCCCCATTTTGGGCAGAAATGGGCTAGTCCTGCTTCCTACCAAGGGAGGGGTTAAGGAAAGCCATAGTGGAGTCAAGAGTAGAGAGTTGGAGCTAGAGAGGGAAGCAGTGTGGTGAGGGAGCGTTTCCCCTCACTGCTGCAGGAGCTTTGGAAAATTAGCTCAGAGAGAACCTTACATTGTGTCCCAAAAGATAAAAAGTTTGTACATCAGGTGAAATAATCTTTCACAAGGACACATTATTCATTGTTTCTGGGCAGAGGATTTGCCGAGGATCCATTTCACATAGTGGAGGCCACACCGGCCTCTACAAATTAAAAACTAGGATACAGGAGCATGTTAGGGGTATAAAGAAGGACCTGAACAAGGCGTAGTGTGGACTGGACTTTGTGTGGCTATCATGGCCCATAACAGGTAGGAACTAGTGTTAGGGACCACTCATGGAGGCGACCTTGACGTGGTGAGTGGCTTATTATGCTTTGGCCAAAATGTACACCAATGCCTTATTCAACATCCAGCATGGGGGCAGGGCAGAGTGCTGGGTGCAGAGTGCGATTGCATTTGTGTTTTTGCGTAAGAATAGGACATGTTCTGTCTTTTTTGAGGGGCCGCAGAACGGAAATACTGATGTGGACACTACGCGGCGTGCTGTCCGCACCTTTTGCGGACCCATTGAAACTAATGGGTTTGTGTCCTTTTGCGGAATGGATGCAGACACAAATATACGGTTATCTGAATAGCGGCAGTGCTTGGTTTTACGCTCAGCCCTATTCACTTGAATAGGGCTGAGTTGCCCGTAGGCCACGTAAATGATGAGCGTGACTTCACTGGCCTAGGAACAGCATTGAGAATGCCGCAACACTCACAGGTGCCTCAGTGACTTCTCAAACAATTGATCGGCGGGGGTCCTGGGAGTGGGACCCTCACCGATTAGATACTGCTGAACTATCCATACGGATGCGGGCAGTATGTGGTAAGCTGTCCGCATTTTTTGTGGACCCATTGAAATGAATGGGTCCTCATGCAATCCGCAAAAAAAACCAAAAAAAAAACGGACACAAATTACGTTCGTGCGAATGTAGCTATAAGGGGTTAATCTGCAGAGAGTAACCTCTGTCGAGGTTGGGAACCCCTCCAGGGAGCATAGGGGTGATACATCAGACATCAAATTCTTTGATATTTAAAGGGTTAATAAGTCTTTCACATGGTGTCACCTGGTTTGTGTGCATTGTGTGCCCCCGGTCTATATACTTCTATCATGAGATGTTTAAGATGTGATGTTTGCTTTGTGCTTCTTCTCACAGTATATTATTCTAAATATGATGATCGAGAGGATTCACGCTGGATACGAGGAGCTGTTCTTTTATTAATTGACCATCTGCTATAAGTAAAAGCTGAGTGCGCCCCACGAAGCCCATACCGAGCGCGCCCCACGAAGCCCATACTGAGCGAGCCCCAAAACGCCCAGACTGAGCGCGCCCCAAAACGCCCAGACTGAGCGCGCCCCAAAACGCCCAGACTGAGCGCGCCCCAAAACGCCCAGACTGAGCGCGCCCCAAAACGCCCAGACTGAGCGCGCCCCAAAACGCCCAGACTGAGCGCGCCCCAAAACGCCCAGACTGAGCGCGCCCCAAAACGCCCAGACTGAGCGCGCCCCAAAACGCCCAGACTGAGCGCGCCCCAAAACGCCCAGACTGAGCGCGCCCCAAAACGCCCAGACTGAGCGCGCCCCAAAACACCCATACTATGAGAATTAGTGTTGATTGCGAATATTCTCATGTCAAATTTTTATCGCAAATATCGGCAATTCGAGAATTCACGAAGATGTAGATTATAGTGCTCTATATTCGTAATCGCGAAAATTCTAGATTTTTTTTTTCCCATCAGTAACCTCACTTTTTGCTTGCGGGCCAATGAGAAGGCTGCAATGTCTTTGTCTGAGCTTAGCAACATCCCTAGCAACCAATAGGAAAGTTGCCTACCCCTTACTATATAGGAAACTCTCCAACAGCCATTTTCTGCAGTTTTGTTGTGCAGTTCTGAGAGAGAGCGGTGACATTGCTGTGCTCTGTGCTTCCATCTGGATCCCATTCCTTATCCAATTACATTAGATAGTTTATATATATAATACAGATAGTTAGTGGGAGATAGTCCGTGTAGGTTAGATAGTGATATAGTGGAGCTGTAGGTTCCGGGGCAGGGTGTTAGGTAGTGTGATAGGAATTACTGTTTCTCGGCTGTCCATCCATACATACATGGTCCTGTGATGTCACCACAATACTTAGTGCACCAATCAGTAATATCTACTCAGACCTGATAAAATGTGAAGTTGCATGTATTGCGCAAGAAATATGCGCATCATTAGTGCCGATTTGCACAATCGCGAAAATAATGACTGGAGATCACAAATTTTAGAATTCGTGAATAGGGATGAGCGAACTCGAACTGTATAGTTCGGGTTCGTACCGAATTTTGGGGTGTCCGTGACACGGACCCGAACCCGGACATTTTCGTAAAAGTCCGGGTTCGGGTTCGGTGTTCGTCGCTTTCTTCGCGCTTTTGTGACGCTTTCTTGGCGCTTTTTGAAAGGCTGCAAAGCAGCCAATCAACAAGCGTCATACTACTTGCCCCAAGAGGCCATCACAGCCATGCCTACTATTGGCATGGCTGTGATTGGCCAGAGCACCATGTGACCCAGCCTCTATTTAAGCTGGAGTCACATAGCGCCGCCCGTCACTCTGCTCTGATTAGCGTAGGGAGAGGTTGCGGCTGCGACAGTAGGGCGAGATTAGGCAGATTAACTCCTCCAAAGGACTTGATTAACTGATCGATCTGCAGCTGTGGATCATTGAGCTGCTGATCCTCAATTGCTCACTGTTTTTAGGCTGCCCAGACCGTTTGTCAGTCACATTTTTCTGGGGTGATCGGCGGCCATTTTGTGTCTTGTGGTGCGCCAGCACAAGCTGCGACCAAGTGCATTTAACCCTCAATGGTGTGGTTGTTTTTTGGCTAAAGCCTACATCAGGGTGAAGCTGTCACACCAAGTGCATTTAACCAGCAATAGTCTGTTCATTTTTTGGCCATATACAAAATCAGGGGCAAGCTGCGCCTGTCACCAAGTGCATTTAACCCTCAATGGTGTGGTTGTTTTTTGGCTAAAGCCTACATCAGGGTGAAGCTGTCACACCAAGTGCATTTAACCAGCAATAGTCTGTTCATTTTTTGGCCATATACTAAATCAGGGGCAAGCTGCGCCTGTCACCAAGTGCATTTAACCCTCAATGGTGTGGTTGTTTTTTGGCTAAAGCCTACATCAGGGTGAAGCTGTCACACCAAGTGCATTTAACCAGCAATAGTCTGTTTATTTTTTGGCCATATCCCAGTCTAATTCTGTCACTAAATCCATACCGGTCACCCAGCGCCTAAATACTAGGCCTCAAATTTATATCCCGCTAAATCTGTCCTTAGTGCTGTAGCTGGGCGAGTTATTTAGTGTCCGTTCAAGCACATTTCTTGTTCTGGGTTGAAATACAATTCCCAATTTAGCAATTTCATAATTTAGTGGTTTCTGCTATATCAGAGCTATTTGAAATCTATCCCTAAAAGGGTATATAATATTCAAGGTGCACATTGGGTCATTCAGAATAACTTCACACACACCCGCTACTGTGTATTTCCAAGTCTAATTCTGGCACTAAACCCATACCTGTCACCCAGCGCCTAAATACTAGGCCTCAAATTTATATCCAGCTAAATCTGTCCCTAGTGCTGTAGCTGGGCGAGTTATTTAGTGTCCGTTCAAGCACATATCTTGTTCTGGGTTGAAATACAATTCCCAATTTAGCAATTTCATAATTTAGTGGTTTCTGCTATATCAGAGCTATTTGAAATCTATCCCTAAAAGGGTATATAATATTCAAGGTGCACATTGGGTCATTCAGAATAACTTCACACACACCCGCTACTGTGTATTTCCAAGTCTAATTCTGGCACTAAACCCATACCTGTCACCCAGCGCCTAAATACTAGGCCTCAAATTTATATCCAGCTAAATCTGTCCCTAGTGCTGTAGCTGGGCGAGTTATTTAGTGTCCGTTCAAGCACATTTCTTGTTCTGGGTTGAAATACAATTCCCAATTTAGCAATTTCATAATTTAGTGGTTTCTGCTATATCAGAGCTATTTGAAATCTATCCCTAAAAGGGTATATAATATTCAAGGTGCACATTGGGTCATTCAGAATAACTTCACACACACCCGCTACTGTGTATTTCCAAGTCTAATTCTGGCACTAAACCCATACCTGTCACCCAGCGCCTAAATACTAGGCCTCAAATTTATATCCCGCTAAATCTGTCCCTAGTGCTGTAGCTGGGCGAGTTATTTAGTGTCCGTTCAAGCACATTTCTTGTTCTGGGTTGAAATACAATTCCCAATTTAGCAATTTCATAATTTAGTGGTTTCTGCTATATCAGAGCTATTTGAAATCTATCCCTAAAAGGGTATATAATATTCAAGGTGCACATTGGGTCATTCAGAATAACTTCACACACACCCGCTACTGTGTATTTCCAAGTCTAATTCTGGCACTAAACCCATACCTGTCACCCAGCGCCTAAATACTAGGCCTCAAATTTATATCCCGCTAAATCTGTCCTTAGTGCTGTAGCTGGGCGAGTTATTTAGTGTCCGTTCAAGCACATTTCTTGTTCTGGGTTGAAATACAATTCCCAATTTAGCAATTTCATAATTTAGTGGTTTCTGCTATATCAGAGCTATTTGAAATCTATCCCTAAAAGGGTATATAATATTCAAGGTGCACATTGGGTCATTCAGAATAACTTCACACACACCCGCTACTGTGTATTTCCAAGTCTAATTCTGGCACTAAACCCATACCTGTCACCCAGCGCCTAAATACTAGGCCTCAAATTTATATCCCGCTAAATCTGTCCCTAGTGCTGTAGCTGGGCGAGTTATTTAGTGTCCGTTCAAGCACATTTCTTGTTCTGGGTTGAAATACAATTCCCAATTTAGAAATTTCATAATTTAGTGGTTTCTGCTATATCAGAGCTATTTGAAATCTATCCCTAAAAGGGTATATAATATTCAAGGTGCACATTGGGTCATTCAGAATAACTTCACACACACCCGCTACTGTGTATTTCCAAGTCTAATTCTGGCACTAAACCCATACCTGTCACCCAGCGCCTAAATACTAGGCCTCAAATTTATATCCCGCTAAATCTGTCCTTAGTGCTGTAGCTGGGCGAGTTATTTAGTGTCCGTTCAAGCACATTTCTTGTTCTGGGTTGAAATACAATTCCCAATTTAGCAATTTCATAATTTAGTGGTTTCTGCTATATCAGAGCTATTTGAAATCTATCCCTAAAAGGGTATATAATATTCAAGGTGCACATTGGGTCATTCAGAATAACTTCACACACACCCGCTACTGTGTATTTCCAAGTCTAATTCTGGCACTAAACCCATACCTGTCACCCAGCGCCTAAATACTAGGCCTCAAATTTATATCCCGCTAAATCTGTCCCTAGTGCTGTAGCTGGGCGAGTTATTTAGTGTCCGTTCAAGCACATTTCTTGTTCTGGGTTGAAATACAATTCCCAATTTAGCAATTTCATAATTTAGTGGTTTCTGCTATATCAGAGCTATTTGAAATCTATCCCTAAAAGGGTATATAATATTCAAGGTGCACATAGGGTCATTCAGAATAACTTCACACACCCGCTACTGTGCATTTCCAAATCTAATTCTGTCACTAAACCCATACCTGTCACCCAGCGCCTAAATACTAGGCCTCAAATTTATATCCCGCTAAATCTCTCGTTACCGCTGTCCTGTTGTGGCTGGGAAAGTTATTTAGTGTCCGTCAAAGCACATTTTTTGTTCTGGGTTGAAATACAATTCCCAATTTAGCAATTTCATAATTTAGTCGTTTCTGCTATATCAGAGCTATTTGAAATCTATCCCTAAAAGGGTAGATCATATTGAAGGTGCACATAGGGTCATTCAGAATAACTTCACACACACGCTTCTGTGCATTTCCAAGTCTAATTCTGTCACTAAATCCATACCGGTCACCCAGCGCCTAAATACTAGGCCTCAAATTTATATCCCGCTGAATTTGAATACAATACATTGGGCCAAATAATATATTTGTTGTTGTGGTGAACCATAACAATGAGAAAAACATCTAGTAAGGGACGCGGACGTGGACATGGTCGTGGTGGTGTTAGTGGACCCTCTGGTGCTGGGAGAGGACGTGGCCGTTCTGCCACATCCACACGTCCTAGTGTACCAACTACCTCAGGTCCCAGTAGCCGCCAGAATTTACAGCGATATATGGTGGGGCCCAATGCCGTTCTAAGGATGGTAAGGCCTGAGCAGGTACAGGCATTAGTCAATTGGGTGGCCGACAGTGGATCCAGCACGTTCACATTATCTCCCACCCAGTCTTCTGCAGAAAGCGCACAGATGGCGCCTGAAAACCAACCCCATCAGTCTGTCACATCACCCCCATGCATACCAGGGAAACTGTCTCAGCCTCAAGTTATGCAGCAGTCTCTTATGCTGTTTGAAGACTCCGCTGGCAGGGTTTCCCAAGGGCATCCACCTAGCCCTTCCCCAGCGGTGAAAGACATAGAATGCACTGACGCACAACCACTTATGTTTCCTGATGATGAGGACATGGGAATAACACCTCAGCATGTCTCTGATGATGACGAAACACAGGTGCCAACTGCTGCGTCTTTCTGCAGTGTGCAGACTGAACAGGAGGTCAGGGATCAAGACTGGGTGGAAGACGATGCAGGGGACGATGAGGTCCTAGACCCCACATGGAATGAAGGTCGTGCCACTGACTTTCACAGTTCGGAGGAAGAGGCAGTGGTGAGACCGAGCCAACAGCGTAGCAAAAGAGGGAGCAGTGGGCAAAAGCAGAACACCCGCCGCCAAGAGACTCCGCCTGCTACTGACCGCCGCCATCTGGGACCGAGCACCCCAAAGGCAGCTTCAAGGAGTTCCCTGGCATGGCACTTCTTCAAACAATGTGCTGACGACAAGACCCGAGTGGTTTGCACTGCTGTGCCATCAGAGCCTGAAGCGAGGCATTAACGTTCTGAACCTGAGCACAACCTGCATGACCAGGCACCTGCATGCAAAGCATGAACTGCAGTGGAGTAAACACCTTAAAACCAAGGAAGTCACTCAGGCTCCCCCTGCTACCTCTTCTGCTGCTGCCGCCTCGGCCTATTCTGCTGCTGCCGCCTCGGCCTCTTCCTCCGCCTCTGGAGGAACGTTGGCACCTGCCGCCCAGCAAACAGGGGATGTACCACCAACACCACCACCACCACCTCCGTCACCAAGCGTCTCAACCATGTCACACGCCAGCGTTCAGCTCTCCATCTCACAAACATTTGATAGAAAGCGTAAATTCCCACCTAGCCACCCTCGATCCCTGGCCCTGAATGCCAGCATTTCTAAACTACTGGCCTATGAAATGCTGTCATTTAGGCTGGTGGACACAGACAGCTTCAAACAGCTCATGTCGCTTGCTGTCCCACAGTATGTTGTTCCCAGCCGGCACTACTTCTCCAAGAGAGCCGTGCCTTCCCTGCACAACCAAGTATCCGATAAAATCAAGTGTGCACTGCGCAACGCCATCTGTGGCAAGGTCCACCTAACCACAGATACGTGGACCAGTAAGCACGGCCAGGGACGCTATATCTCCCTAACTGCACACTGGGTAAATGTAGTGGCAGCTGGGCCCCAGGCGGAGAGCTGTTTGGCGCACGTCCTTCCGCCGCCAAGGATCGCAGGGCAACATTCTTTGCCTCCTGTTGCCACCTCCTCCTTCTCGGCTTCCTCCTCCTCTTCTTCCACCTGCTCATCCAGTCAGCCACACACCTTCACCACCAACTTCAGCACAGCCCGGGGTAAACGTCAGCAGGCCATTCTGAAACTCATATGTTTGGGGGACAGGCCCCACACCGCACAGGAGTTGTGGCGGGGTATAGAACAACAGACCGACGAGTGGTTGCTGCCGGTGAGCCTCAAGCCCGGCCTGGTGGTGTGTGATAATGGGCAAATCTCGTTGCAGCTCTGGGACTAGCCAATTTGACGCACATCCCTTGCTTGGCGCATGTGCTGAATTTGGTGGTGCAGAAGTTCATTCACAACTACCCCGACATGTCAGAGCTGCTGCATAAAGTGCGGGCCGTCTGTTCGCGCTTCCGGCGTTCACATCCTGCTGCTGCTCGCCTGTCTGCGCTACAGCGTAACTTCGGCCTTCCCGCTCACCGCCTCATATGCGACGTGCCCACCAGGTGGAACTCCACCTTGCACATGCTGGACAGACTGTGCGAGCAGCAGCAGGCCATAGTGGAGTTTCAGCTGCAGCACGCACGGGTCAGTCGCACTACAGAACAGCACCACTTCACCACCAATGACTGGGCCTCCATGCGAGACCTGTGTGCCCTGTTGCGCTGTTTCGAGTACTCCACCAACATGGCCAGTGGCGATGACACCGTTATCAGCGTTACAATACCACTTCTATGTCTCCTTGAGAAAACACTTAGGGCGATGATGGAAGAGGAGGTGGCCCAGGAGGAGGAGGAGGAGGAGGAGGAAGAGGGGTCATTTTTAGCACTTTCAGGCCAGTCTCTTCGAAGTGACTCAGAGGGAGGTTTTTGGCAACAGCAGAGGCCAGGTACAAATGTGGCCAGCCAGGGCCCACTACTGGAGGACGAGGAGGACGAGGATGAGGAGGAGGTGGAGGAGGATGAGGATGAAGCATGGTCACAGCGGGGTGGCACCCAACGCAGCTCGGGTCCATCACTGGTGCGTGGCTGGGGGGAAAGGCAGGACGATGACGATACGCCTCCCACAGAGGACAGCTTGTCCTTACCCCTGGGCAGCCTGGCACACATGAGCGACTACATGCTGCAGTGCCTGCGCAACGACAGCAGAGTTGCCCACATTTTAACCTGTGCGGACTACTGGGTTGCCACCCTGCTGGATCCACGCTACAAAGACAATGTGCCCACCTTACTTCCTGCACTGGAGCGTGATAGGAAGATGCGCGAGTACAAGCGCACGTTGGTAGACGCGCTACTGAGAGCATTCCCAAATGTCACAGGGGAACAAGTGGAAGCCCAAGGCCAAGGCAGAGGAGGAGCAAGAGGTCGCCAAGGCAGCTGTGTCACGGCCAGCTCCTCTGAGGGCAGGGTTAGCATGGCAGAGATGTGGAAAACTTTTGTCAACACGCCACAGCTAACTGCACCACCACCTGATACGCAACGTGTTAGCAGGAGGCAACATTTCACTAACATGGTGGAACAGTACGTGTGCACACCCCTCCACGTACTGACTGATGGTTCGGCCCCATTCAACTTCTGGGTCTCTAAATTGTCCACGTGGCCAGAGCTAGCCTTTTATGCCTTGGAGGTGCTGGCCTGCCCAGCAGCCAGCGTTTTGTCTGAACGTGTATTCAGCACGGCAGGGGGCGTCATTACAGACAAACGCAGCCGCCTGTCTACAGCCAATGTGGACAAGCTGACGTTCATAAAAATGAACCAGGCATGGATCCCACAGGACCTGTCCGTCCCTTGTCCAGATTAGACATTAACTACCTCCCCATAACCATATATTATTGGACTCCAGGGCACTTCCTCATTCAATCCTATTTTTATTTTCATTTTACCATTATATTGCGAGGCTACCCAAAGTTGAATGAACCTCTCCTCTGCCTGTGTGCTAGGCCTAAGTATATGCCAATGGACTGTTGCAGTGGTGGCTGACGTGAAGCCTCATTCTCTGCTATGACATGCAGACTGATTCTCTGCTGACATGAAGACAGATTCTCTGTTACGGGACCTCCCTCCTCTGCCTGGGTGCTGGGCCTAAATATATGCCAATGGACTGTTGCAGTGGTGGCTGACATGAAGCCTGATTCTCTGCTATGACATGCAGACTAATTCTCTGCTGACATGAAGCCAGATTGTCTGTTACGGGACCTCTCTCCTCTGCCTGGGTGCTGGGCCTAAATTTATGACAATGGACTGTTGCAGTGGTGGCTGACGTGAAGCCTGATTCTCTGCTATGACATGCAGACTGATTCTCTGCTGACATGAAGCCAGATTGTCTGTTACGGGACCTCTCTGCTCTGCCTGTGTGCTAGGCCTAAATATATGCCAATGGACTGTTGCAGTGGTGGCTGACGTGAAGCCTCATTCTCTGCTATGACATGCAGACTGATTCTCTGCTGACATGAAGCCAGATTGTCTGTTACGGGACCTCTCTGCTCTGCCTGTGTGCTAGGCCTAAATATATGCCAATGGACTGTTGCAGTGGTGGGTGACGTGAAGCCTCATTCTCTGCTATGACATGCAGACTGATTCTCTGCTGACATGAAGCCAGATTCTCTGTTACGGGACCTCTCTGCTCTGCCTGTGTGCTAGGCCTAAATATATGCCAATGGACTGTTGCAGTGGTGGCTGACGTGAAGCCTCATTCTCTGCTATGACATGCAGACTAATTCTCTGCTGACATGAAGACAGATTCTCTGTTACGGGACCTCTCTCCTCTGCCTGGGTGCCGGGGCCTAAATATCTGAGAATGGACTGTTCCAGTGGTGGGTGACGGGAAGCCAGATTCTCTGCTATGGAACCTCTCTCCAATTGATTTTGGTTAATTTTTATTTATTTAATTTTTATTTTAATTCATTTCCCTATCCACATTTGTTTGCAGGGGATTTACCTACATGTTGCTGCCTTTTGCAGCCCTCTAGCTCTTTCCTGGGCTGTTTTACAGCCTTTTTAGTGCCGAAAAGTTCGGGTCCCCATTGACTTCAATGGGGTTCGGTTTCGGGACGAAGTTCGGATCGGGTTCGGATCCCGAACCCGAACATTTCCGGGATGTTCGGCCGAACTTCTCGAACCCGAACATCCAGGTGTTCGCTCAACTCTATTCGTGAATTTATTGTGAATATTATGCGAAAACTTCAAAAAATATTGCCTATGCCGCTCATCACTAATCAGAATATGAAAGTATATGGCAAACCGCATGGTGGAAAAAGATCTAAATCAAAATAACGATTTGCCATTATTTTGTCGCTTCACCTCCCCCAAAAATTTAACAAAAAGTGATTAAAAAGTGCGTTTGAAAATGGAATCAATAAAAATAAGCCCCAAAAAAGTTGTGGGTGTCGGGATATGGAACAAAATTTTGTATTTTTTTTTCCCAAAGTTTTTTTTTTTGTATTAAAACACAAGAATAACTATATAAATGTGGTATCACTATAATTGTACTGACCCGGAGAGTAAAGAGAACAGGTCAGTTTTAGCTAATAGCGAACGCTGTAAAAACCCATAAAACTGTGGCGGCATTGTGTTTTATTTTAAAATTTTACAACATTTGGAATTTTTGCACTTACCATGTAGTTGCAGTTAATACAAGGCACTTCCCAATGTATTGTGATTCTCCATGTTCCATCATCGTCTGCAACAGCGGGTCTGCAATATACGGGCACTGGCCCTGTGCTCACAGTATATATAGACTGACTTGAAAGGTCCGCAATCCGGAAGATATGGTGCTGAGCGAAGGCACGGATCGGAAGCCCACGGAAGCTCTATGGAGCGCTTCCAAGGAGTTCAGTGCCCGTGCCTCCGCACCGCAAAAAAGTAGTGCATGCACTACTTTTTTATGGTGCGGACCATCGGTGTGAATGGGTCTGCGTCCGCAGACGACAGGCACACGGCCGGTCATGTGCGTGAGACCTTAAAGGGAGTCTTTCACCTAAAATGACCATTATACACCACAAACATCATGATATCCATTACATTCCCCATATTATAATCTTACATTTCATATTGCTGTCCATCGCCTATTGTCACAACCAGACAGCTGAGAAGCTCTGACAGAGGCCTTTCAGAACCTCCTCCTTGAGTTTTCTTTGTTGTGGTGTTCAGTTCCTCATCTCGTTAGCCTCTCGTCATGTAGTTGGACTGATTGCATCCCTTTAAATTCCGCCCCATAATGCTTTACTGGGCGGCTTATACTACTTCCTGGAGTGTGTGTGCATGCTGATCCTATTTCCTAGTCTGCCACTAAGTTAAGTGCTGTACATTTATCTGTTATTTTCTGTTTGCTGGATCCCAGGTGACCCTGACTCCCTCCGTGTCTGGTGTAGGGAGCCGGTGGTCGTGTCCCCTCACTATTGTACGTGTTCAGGTGTTATATAGTCGAGGTACGTGGATATGCAACCATCCATCTTTGGGATTTTTGCATAGGCTGAGCAGCCAGGGAAAGGGCCAGGTCTTGTGTAGGGGTCTCCCGTTTGGTTCCTTAGCTTTGGATCCAGTGAGTCATATATGCATGTTGCATTGTCTTGTTTCCTGTCTTGTGTTCCGTGACACCTATTTTCTCTTAAAAACGCTTTTAAGAGAAAAACGCTTTTATACCATATGCTAATTAGGTTCTGAAGGTGACCAGGGGCGGCGTTTATGCGGCCGGTGCCCATGCCCCACAGTGCTGTTCAAATCAAACCGCTCCCCTTTCACCCCTCTGGCCCACCCTAGGTTCTTCAGATTCCATCCTCCCGTCATTGACAAAGCCGTACAACATAATCCTCGCGCCTGCGCACTCTATTACCCACTAGGGCAGAGGCAGCAGAGCATTTACATCCCGATCTTGCCGCAGTTTATTTCCGCCGGCTAGATTGGGAGGTACGGGCCGGCGCATGCGCATTAAAAGCTCTGCTGACGGCAGGGGCAATATTCGAATTCACAATATTTCACGAATATTTTGTAGAATATTTGTGAATTTGCGATTATATTCTTGATTGCGAATACCGGCGTGGGTCACTTATGCTAAATTTTTCAAGCTGGTATACGTTTCCTGAGACTGGAGACAATGGTTGGCACGGCAGAACATTAGAATAGCTTTATATGCAGATTGGACAAATTGGCAATTAATGATGCACATATTGCGCAAAAATATGCGCAACTTGTGACATCACAGCACTGTGTCTGTAGCATGTATGTATGGACAGCAGAACGATATCACTATCTAACCTACACTGACTATCTGTATAAGGCTACATGCACACGAACGTTGTTTGTTTCTGTGTCCGTTCCGTTTTTTTTGCGGATAGGATGCAGACCCAATAATTTCAATAGGTCCGCAAAAAATGCGGACAGCACACCGTGTGCTGTCCGCATCCATATGTCCGTTCTGTAGCCCCGCAAAAAATATATAACATGTCCTATTCTTGTTCATTTTAGGCATTGTTACAATGGATCCGCAAAAAATAAATAAAAAAAAAAAACACAGATTTGCAGACCGCAAAACAAATACGGTCGTGTGCATGTAGCCTAAGGGTACTTTCACACTAGCGTTATTCTTTTCCCGGTATTGAGTATCGTCCTAGGGGCACAATACCGGAAAAAACTGATCAGTCTTAGGCCTCATGCACACGACAGTTTTTTTTTTTGTGGTCCGCAAAAAACGGGTTCCGTGATCCGTGTCAGTTTTTTCTTCCGTGGGTCTTCCTTGATTTTTGGAGGATCCACGGACATGAAGGAAAGTAAAAAGAAAAATCGTTTTGGTGTCCGCCTGGCCGTGCGGACCCAAGCGGATCCGTCCTGACTTACAATGCAAGTCAATGGGGACGGATCCGTTTGACGTTGACACAATATGGTGCAATTGCAAACGGATCCATCCCCATTGACTTTCAATGTAAAGTCAGGAGTACTTATTATACCATCGGATCGGAGTTTTCTCCAATCCGATGGTATATTTTAACTTGAAGCGTCCCCATCACCATGGGAACGCCTCTATGTTAGAATATATAATCGGATTTGAGTTACATTGTGAAAACTCAGATCAGACAGTATATTCTAACACTGAGGCGTTTCCATAGTGATGGGGACGCTTCAAGTTAGAATATACTAAAAGAACTGTGTACATGACTGCCCCCTGCTGCCTGGCAGCATCCGATCTCTTACAGGGGGCCGTGATCCGCACAATTGTGCTTATCATAGCCCCCTGTAAGAGATCAGGTTGCCATGGTTACCGATCATAGCCCCAGCGATTAAACTGGAACTCCGATCGGAACTCTCCGCTGCCACCGATGATGGGGGAAGGCGATTTTAACTAGGGGGGGGGAGGGGGGGCACACTGGCCACCAATGATGGGGGAAGGCGATTTTAACTAGGGGGGGCACACTGGCCACCAATGATGGGGGAAGGTGATTTTAACTAGGGCGGGGGGGAGAGGGGAGGCCGCACTGGCCACCAATGAATATAATATTGGGGAGGGAGGGGGGTCTGCCCTCTCCTGCCTGGCAGCGCCTGATCTCTTACAGGGGGCTATGATCCGCACAATTACCCCCTCAGGTAACTAGTGATGAGCGGCAGGGGTCATATTCGAAATCGCGATATTTCGCAAATATTTTGTAGAATTTCGTAAAAATCGGCAAGGATAATGATTGCGTAATATGCGAATATTACGCAATCAATACAGACGTGGGTCAAAAACGAATATATAGCACTATAGAATATAGTGCTATATATTTGTTTTTCAGAATAGTCGTCATTTTTCCCATCTGAAGTCATGATTCCTCACTGCTTAGGGCTCTTTCACACCTGCGTTCTTGTCTTCCGGCATAGAGTTCCGTCGTCGGGGCTCTATGCCGGAAGAATCCTGATCAGTTTCATCCTAATGCATTCTGAATGGAGAGAAATCCGTTCAGGATGCATCAGGATTAGGGATGAGCGAACTCGAACTGTATAGTTCGGGTTCGTACCGAATTTTGGGGTGTCCGTGACACGGACCCGAACCCGGACATTTTCGTAAAAGTCCGGGTTCGGGTTCGGTGTTCGTCGCTTTCTTGGCGCTTTTGTGACGCTTTCTTGGCGCTTTTTGAAAGGCTGCAAAGCAGCCAATCAACAAGCGTCATACTACTTGCCCCAAGAGGCCATCACAGCCATGCCTACTATTGGCATGGCTGTGATTGGCCAGAGCACCATGTGACCCAGCCTCTATTTAAGCTGGAGTCACATAGCGCCGCCCGTCACTCTGCTCTGATTAGCGTAGGGAGAGGTTGCGGATGCGACAGTAGGGCGAGATTAGGCAGATTAACTCCTCCAAAGGACTTCACTTGATTAATCGATCGATCTGCAGCTGTGCATCATTGAGCTGCTGAAATTCAAATGCTCACTCACTGTTTTTAGGCTGCCCAGACCGTTTGTCAGTCACTTTTTTATGGGGTGATCGGCGGCCATTTTGTGTCTTGTGCGGTGCTGCGACCAAGTGCATCCAAGCTGCGACCAAGTGCATTTAACCCTCAATGGTGTGGTTGTTTTTTGGCTAAAGCCTACATCAGGGTGAAGCTGTCACACCAAGTGCATTTAACCAGCAATAGTCTGTTCATTTTTTGGCCATATACTAAATCAGGGGCAAGCTGCGCCTGTCACCAAGTGCATTTAACCCTCAATGGTGTGGTTGTTTTTTGGCTAAAGCCTACATCAGGGTGAAGCTGTCACACCAAGTGCATTTAACCAGCAATAGTCTGTTCATTTTTTGGCCATATACTAAATCAGGGGCAAGCTGCGCCTGTCACCAAGTGCATTTAACCCTCAGTAGTGTGGTTGGTCAAGCTGTGACACCAAGTGCATTTAACCAACAATAGTCTGTTCATTTTTTGGCCATATACTACATCAGGGGCAAGCTGCGCCCATCACCAAGTGCATTTAACCAGCAATAGTGTGGTTATTTTTTGGCCATATCCCAGTCTAATTCTGTCACTAAATCCATACCGGTCACCCAGCGCCTAAATACTAGGCCTCAAATTTATATCCCGCTAAATCTCTCGTTACCGCTGTCCTGTTGTAGCTGGGAAAGTTATTTAGTGTCCGTCAAAGCACATTTTTTGTTCTGGGTTGAAGTACAATTCCCAATTTAGCAATTTCATAATTTAGTGGTTCTGCTATATCAGAGCTATTTGAAATCTATCCCTAAAAGGGTATATAATATTCAAGGTGCACATAGGGTCATTCAGAATAACTTCACACACACGCTTCTGTGCATTTCCAAGTCTAATTCTGTCACTAAATCCATACCGGTCACCCAGCGCCTAAATACTAGGCCTCAAATTTATATCCCGCTAAATCTCTCGTTACCGCTGTCCTGTTGTGGCTGGGAAAGTTATTTAGTGTCCGTCAAAGCACATTTTTTGTTCTGGGTTGAAGTACAATTCCCAATTTAGCAATTTCATAATTTAGTGGTTCCTGCTATATCAGAGCTATTTGAAATCTATCCCTAAAAGGGTATATAATATTCAAGGTGCACATAGGGTCATTCAGAATAACTTCACACACACGCTTCTGTGCATTTCCAAGTCTAATTCTGTCACTAAATCCATACCGGTCACCCAGCGCCTAAATACTAGGCCTCAAATTTATATTCCGCTGAATTTGAATACAATACATTGGGCCAAATAATATATTTGTTGTTGTGGTGAACCATAACAATGAGAAAAACATCTAGTAAGGGACGCAGGACGTGGACATGGTCGTGGTGGTGTTAGTGGACCCTCTGGTGCTGGGAGAGGACGTGGCCGACACACGTTACAGCGATATATGGTGGGGCCCAATGCCGTTCTAAGGATGGTAAGGCCTGAGCAGGTACAGGCATTAGTCAATTGGGTGGCCGACAGTGGATCCAGCACGTTCACATTATCTCCCACCCAGTCTTCTGCAGAAAGCGCACAGATGGCGCCTGAAAACCAACCCCATCAGTCTGTCACATCACCCCCATGCATACCAGGGAAACTGTCTCAGCCTCAAGTTATGCAGCAGTCTCTTATGCTGTTTGAAGACTCCGCTGGCAGGGTTTCCCAAGGGCATCCACCTAGCCCTTCCCCAGCGGTGAAAGACATAGAATGCACTGACGCACAACCACTTATGTTTCCTGATGATGAGGACATGGGAATACCACCTCAGCATGTCTCTGATGATGACGAAACACAGGTGCCAACTGCTGCGTCTTTCTGCAGTGTGCAGACTGAACAGGAGGTCAGGGATCAAGACTGGGTGGAAGACGATGCAGGGGACGATGAGGTCCTAGACCCCACATGGAATGAAGGTCGTGCCACTGACTTTCACAGTTCGGAGGAAGAGGCAGTGGTGAGACCGAGCCAACAGCGTAGCAAAAGAGGGAGCAGTGGGCAAAAGCAGAACACCCGCCGCCAAGAGACTCCGCCTGCTACTGACCGCCGCCATCTGGGACCGAGCACCCCAAAGGCAGCTTCAAGGAGTTCCCTGGCATGGCACTTCTTCAAACAATGTGCTGACGACAAGACCCGAGTGGTTTGCACGCTGTGCCATCAGAGCCTGAAGCGAGGCATTAACGTTCTGAACCTGAGCACAACCTGCATGACCAGGCACCTGCATGCAAAGCATGAACTGCAGTGGAGTAAACACCTTAAAACCAAGGAAGTCACTCAGGCTCCCCCTGCTACCTCTTCTGCTGCTGCCGCCTCGGCCTATTCTGCTGCTGCCGCCTCGGCCTCTTCCTCCGCCTCTGGAGGAACGTTGGCACCTGCCGCCCAGCAAACAGGGGATGTACCAACACCACCACCACCACCTCCGTCACCAAGCGTCTCAACCATGTCACACGCCAGCGTTCAGCTCTCCATCTCACAAACATTTGATAGAAAGCGTAAATTCCCACCTAGCCACCCTCGATCCCTGGCCCTGAATGCCAGCATTTCTAAACTACTGGCCTATGAAATGCTGTCATTTAGGCTGGTGGACACAGACAGCTTCAAACAGCTCATGTCGCTTGCTGTCCCACAGTATGTTGTTCCCAGCCGGCACTACTTCTCCAAGAGAGCCGTGCCTTCCCTGCACAACCAAGTATCCGATAAAATCAAGTGTGCACTGCGCAACGCCATCTGTAGCAAGGTCCACCTAACCACAGATACGTGGACCAGTAAGCACGGCCAGGGACGCTATATCTCCCTAACTGCACACTGGGTAAATGTAGTGGCAGCTGGGCCCCAGGCGGAGAGCTGTTTGGCGCACGTCCTTCCGCCGCCAAGGATCGCAGGGCAACATTCTTTGCCTCCTGTTGCCACCTCCTCCTTCTCGGCTTCCTCCTCCTCTTCTTCCACCTGCTCATCCAGTCAGCCACACACCTTCACCACCAACTTCAGCACAGCCCGGGGTAAACGTCAGCAGGCCATTCTGAAACTCATATGTTTGGGGGACAGGCCCCACACCGCACAGGAGTTGTGGCGGGGTATTGAACAACAGACCGACGAGTGGTTGCTGCCGGTGAGCCTCAAGCCCGGCCTGGTGGTGTGTGATAATGGGCGAAATCTCGTTGCAGCTCTGGGACTAGCCAATTTGACGCACATCCCTTGCTTGGCGCATGTGCTGAATTTGGTGGTGCAGAAGTTCATTCACAACTACCCCGACATGTCAGAGCTGCTGCATAAAGTGCGGGCCGTCTGTTCGCGCTTCCGGCGTTCACATCCTGCTGCTGCTCGCCTGTCTGCGCTACAGCGTAACTTCGGCCTTCCCGCTCACCGCCTCATATGCGACGTGCCCACCAGGTGGA
The DNA here is from genome assembly GCF_014858855.1 of Bufo gargarizans. NCBI lineage: Eukaryota > Metazoa > Chordata > Amphibia > Anura > Bufonidae > Bufo > Bufo gargarizans. The sequence goes on along the minus strand of NC_058084.1, from coordinate 22,233,967 downwards.
ACTCCACCTTGCACATGCTGGACAGACTGTGCGAGCAGCAGCAGGCCATAGTGGAGTTTCAGCTGCAGCACGCACGGGTCAGTCGCACTACAGAACAGCACCACTTCACCACCAATGACTGGGCCTCCATGCGAGACCTGTGTGCCCTGTTGCGCTGTTTCGAGTACTCCACCAACATGGCCAGTGGCGATGACACCGTTATCAGCGTTACAATACCACTTCTATGTCTCCTTGAGAAAACACTTAGGGCGATGATGGAAGAGGAGGGCCAGGAGGAGGAGGAGGAGGAGGAAGAGGGGTCATTTTTAGCACTTTCAGGCCAGTCTCTTCGAAGTGACTCAGAGGGAGGTTTTTGGCAACAGCAGAGGCCAGGTACAAATGTGGCCAGCCAGGGCCCACTACTGGAGGACGAGTTGGACGAGGATGAGGAGGAGGTGGAGGAGGATGAGGATGAAGCATGGTCACAGCGGGGTGGCACCCAACGCAGCTCGGGTCCATCACTGGTGCGTGGCTGGGGGGAAAGGCAGGACGATGACGATACGCCTCCCACAGAGGACAGCTTGTCCTTACCCCTGGGCAGCCTGGCACACATGAGCGACTACATGCTGCAGTGCCTGCGCAACGACAGCAGAGTTGCCCACATTTTAACCTGTGCGGACTACTGGGTTGCCACCCTGCTGGATCCACGCTACAAAGACAATGTGCCCACCTTACTTCCTGCACTGGAGCGTGATAGGAAGATGCGCGAGTACAAGCGCACGTTGGTAGACGCGCTACTGAGAGCATTCCCAAATGTCACAGGGGAACAAGTGGAAGCCCAAGGCCAAGGCAGAGGAGGAGCAAGAGGTCACCAAGGCAGCTGTGTCACGGCCAGCTCCTCTGAGGGCAGGGTTAGCATGGCAGAGATGTGGAAAACTTTTGTCAACACGCCACAGCTAACTGCACCACCACCTGATACGCAACGTGTTAGCAGGAGGCAACATTTCACTAACATGGTGGAACAGTACGTGTGCACACCCCTCCACGTACTGACTGATGGTTCGGCCCCATTCAACTTCTGGGTCTCTAAATTGTCCACGTGGCCAGAGCTAGCCTTTTATGCCTTGGAGGTGCTGGCCTGCCCGGCAGCCAGCGTTTTGTCTGAACGTGTATTCAGCACGGCAGGGGGCGTCATTACAGACAAACGCAGCCGCCTGTCTACAGCCAATGTGGACAAGCTGACGTTCATAAAAATGAACCAGGCATGGATCCCACAGGACCTGTCCGTCCCTTGTCCAGATTAGACATTAACTACCTCCCCATAACCATATATTATTGGACTCCAGGGCACTTCCTCATTCAATCCTATTTTTATTTTCATTTTACCATTATATTGCGAGGCTACCCAAAGTTGAATGAACCTCTCCTCTGCCTGTGTGCTAGGCCTAAATATATGCCAATGGACTGTTGCAGTGGTGGCTGACGTGAAGCCTCATTCTCTGCTATGACATGCAGACTGATTCTCTGCTGACATGAAGCCAGATTGTCTGTTACGGGACCTCTCTCCTCTGCCTGGGTGCTGGGCCTAAATTTATGACAATGGACTGTTGCAGTGGTGGCTGACGTGAAGCCTGATTCTCTGCTATGACATGCAGACTGATTCTCTGCTGACATGAAGCCAGATCCTCTGTTACGGGACCTCTCTCCTCTGCCTGGGTGCTGGGCCTAAATTTATGAAAATGGACTGTTGCAGTGGTGGGTGACGTGAAGCCTCATTCTCTGCTATGACATGCAGACTGATTCTCTGCTGACATGAAGCCAGATTGTCTGTTACGGGACCTCTCTGCTCTGCCTGTGTGCTAGGCCTAAATATATGCCAATGGACTGTTGCAGTGGTGGGTGACGTGAAGCCTCATTCTCTGCTATGACATGCAGACTGATTCTCTGCTGACATGAAGCCAGATTGTCTGTTACGGGACCTCTCTGCTCTGCCTGTGTGCTAGGCCTAAATATATGCCAATGGACTGTTGCAGTGGTGGGTGACGTGAAGCCTCATTCTCTGCTATGACATGCAGACTGATTCTCTGCTGACATGAAGCCAGATTGTCTGTTACGGGACCCTCTCTGCTCTGCCTGTGTGCTAGGCCTAAATATATGCCAATGGACTGTTGCAGTGGTGGGTGACGTGAAGCCTCATTCTCTGCTATGACATGCAGACTGATTCTCTGCTGACATGAAGCCAGATTGTCTGTTACGGGACCTCTCTGCTCTGCCTGTGTGCTAGGCCTAAATATATGCCAATGGACTGTTGCAGTGGTGGGTGACGTGAAGCCTCATTCTCTGCTATGACATGCAGACTGATTCTCTGCTGACATGAAGCCAGATTGTCTGTTACGGGACCTCTCTGCTCTGCCTGTGTGCTAGGCCTAAATATATGCCAATGGACTGTTGCAGTGGTGGGTGACGTGAAGCCTCATTCTCTGCTATGACATGCAGACTGATTCTCTGCTGACATGAAGCCAGATTGTCTGTTACGGGACCTCTCTCCTCTGCCTGTGTGCTAGGCCTAAATATATGCCAATGGACTGTTGCAGTGGTGGCTGACGTGAAGCCTCATTCTCTGCTATGACATGCAGACTAATTCTCTGCTGACATGAAGCCAGATTGTCTGTTACGGGACCTCTCTCCTCTGCCTGGGTGCTGGGCCTAAATTTATGACAATGGACTGTTGCAGTGGTGGCTGACGTGAAGCCTGATTCTCTGCTATGACATGCAGACTGATTCTCTGCTGACATGAAGCCAGATTGTCTGTTACGGGACCTCTCTCCTCTGCCTGTGTGCTAGGCCTAAATATATGCCAATGGACTGTTGCAGTGGTGGCTGACGTGAAGCCTCATTCTCTGCTATGACATGCAGACTAATTCTCTGCTGACATGAAGCCAGATTGTCTGTTACGGGACCTCTCTGCTCTGCCTGTGTGCTAGGCCTAAATATATGCCAATGGATTGTTGCAGTGGTGGCTGACGTGAAGCCTGATTCTCTGCTATGACATGCAGACTGATTCTCTGCTGACATGAAGCCAGATCCTCTGTTACGGGACCTCTCTCCTCTGCCTGGGTGCTGGGCCTAAATTTATGACAATGGACTGTTGCAGTGGTGGCTGACGTGAAGCCTGATTCTCTGCTATGACATGAAGACTGATTCTCTGCTGACATGAAGCCAGATTGTCTGTTTTGGGACCTCTCTCCTCTGCCTGGGTGCCGGGGCCTAAATATCTGAGAATGGACTGTTCCAGTGGTGGGTGACGGGAAGCCAGATTCTCTGCTATGGAACCTCTCTCCAATTGATTTTGGTTAATTTTTATTTATTTAATTTTTATTTTAATTCATTTCCCTATCCACATTTGTTTGCAGGGGATTTACCTACATGTTGCTGCCTTTTGCAGCCCTCTAGCCCTTTCCTGGGCTGTTTTACAGCCGTTTTAGTGCCGAAAAGTTCGGGTCCCCATTGACTTCAATGGGGTTCGGGTTCGGGACGAAGTTCGGATCGGGTTCGGATCCCGAACCCGAACATTTCCGGGATGTTCGGCCGAACTTCTCGAACCCGAACATCCAGGTGTTCGCTCAACTCTAATCAGGATGGCTTCAGTTCCGGAACGGAACGTTTTTTGGCCGGAGAAAATACTGCAGCATGCTGCGCCTTTTGCTCCGGCCAAAAATCCTGAAGACTTGCTGCAAGGCCGGATCCGGAATTAATGCCCATTGAAAGGCATTAATCCGGATCCGGCCTTAAGCTAAACGTCGTTTCGGCGCATTGCCGGATCCGACGTTTAGCTTTTTCTGAATGGTTACCATGGCTGCCGGGACGCTAAAGTCCTGGCAGCCATGGTAAAGTGTAGTGGGGAGCGGGGGAGCAGCATACTTACCGTCCGTGCGGCTCCCGGGGCGCTCCAGAGTGACGTCAGGGCGCCCCACGCGCATGGATGACGTGATCGCATAGCACGACATCCATGCGCATGGGGCGCTCTGACGTCATTCTGGAGCGCCCCGAGAGCCGCACGGACTGTAAGTATACCGCTCCCCCGCTCCTACTATGGCAACCAGGTCTTTAATAGCGTCCTGGCTGCCATAGTAACACTGTAAGCATTTTGAAGACGGATCCGTCTTCAAATGCTTTCAGTTCACTTTCGTTTTTACGGATCCAGCGTGTAATTCCGGCAAGTGGAGTACACGCCGGATCCGGACAACGCAAGTGTGAAAGAGGCCTTAAGTTGCTTGTGGGATAATGACTCGTTGGCCCACAAGCAAGAAGCAGGGAGGAATCATGTGTTCAGATTGGAAAAAATGACGAATATTCGCTATAACGAATATATAGCACTATATTTGAAATATTTGCGAATTCTCGAAGTTGCTATATTAGAGATAAAAATTTGCCAATTCAAATATTCACACTCAACACTCATAAGGACCTGTAGCGTAACCCTGCTCATTGTGTAATTATAACCACTAATAAAGAATCACACTTCAAGGTCTGTTTCCAAGCAAAACTATTTTATTGGGAGGGACATATGTGCTGCTGCTTTGGACTAAAGAAAAAAGAATTTACGGTAGGTCAAAATTACACTTTCCTTGTCATCCTACAGCAGCAGCACAAAACGGGATTTAGCAATTAATCCGCTCTGGGAGGGTACTTATTACGGACTGTATTACCGCCCTGCCAAAGGTCGCCTCTCCCCCCCTCACACATTTTAAGCCTATAGTGTCACACAAACATGTTCGATAAGTTCTAGGATGCCGTTCTGAGGATTTGGTCTATTTAGATGGAACGCTTTTCAGCCCATGATGTGGACATGGCCTGGGTTGAATGTGCCTTTATGGGGCTTGGTACCTCCAGACCCCTCTGCTCATAAGAGTAGGTAATCGCCTCTCTTACCCATCTGGATAAAGAAGCTTTAGCTAACTTCTTCCCCTTGGCTCTACCAGAATATGACACAAACAGATGGTCTGTTTTCCTGAACTGCCTGGTGGGTTCGATATAAACTTTCAAGGCTCTACCGACATCCAAGGAATGGAGTTTCTTTTCATCCTCAGAGGATGGGTCTGGTTAGAAGACAGTTGGCTAAATCTGCTGATTTAAATTGGTGAATAAAAGGCACCTTGGGCTGAAAATAAGGTAATGTTCCAAGAACCACCTTGTCCTGTAGAAAAATAACGCATGCTAAAGCTTGTATCTCGCTAATGCGTTTCGCTAAGGTAATAGCTACCAGGAAACAGACCTTGAGGGAAAGATATTTGATGGCCACATCCCCTAATAGTTCGAAAGGGTTAATACATAGCTGGTCCAGTACAATTGAGAGGTCGTATTTTGGAACAGGGTCAATGACCTGCGGCCTGATTTTCTGAATTGCTTTCACAAATCTCTGTACCAGAGGCTCACTTGACAATCTAATACCCAGTATAACAGATAGGGCTGAAATCTGCACCTTAATTGTCCCAGGCTTTAGGTCCTTATCAAAGCCTTGCTGCAGAAAATTCTAAATATTCTGAACCGAAGGGTGATCATGAATTAGTGTTACACCATGTGAAAAATATTTTTTTTTACTCTAAGGTACACCTTATTTGTAGTCCGTGCCCTGGATTGTAATAAAGTGTTCTTTACCGCTTCAGAAAGGCCTTCTTCATTTAGAATGGAGCGGTCAATCTCTAGGCTGTCAATTGTAACTGCCTCAGATATGGGCAACATCTGCTGCTCTGGGTCACCAGGTGTGGAATTTCCAGAAGTTTCCAGAATGTGTTGTGGCTCATCAATAGCAGAAACATGAACTATGCCCGTTTGTGTGAATATGGGCATACCAGAAACGTCGACACCTGGTCCCATTTGATCTTCTGTAAGACCTTAGGGATCATGGGAATAGGCGGGAACACATAGGCCAGCTTGAAGTGCCATGGAACTGATAGGGCATCCAGCACCCAAGGATTGTCTTCTTTGAACAGGGAACAAAATCAGGCTACCTTGGCATTGATCCTCATAGCCATCAGGTCTATTTGGGGAGGACCCCATAACCTGGTGAGGTGGAGAAAGACTTCCTGGTTTAGAGACCATTCTCCCCGGAGGGGCAGTATGCGACTTAGCTTATCTGCCAGGATGTTGTCCTTCCCCTTGATATGTACCGCTGTCATCTGTAGTACACTGTGTTCCACCCATGCAAAAATCTGTCCCACCTCTATGAGAAGAGTTAAGGATCTGGTGGCTCCCTGTTGATTTATGTATGAGACTGTGGTGACATTGTCCGACTTTATCCTCACTGCCCATCCCCGTAGAGAGGATTGAAACTGCTGAGGCACCTTGTATACAGCCCTCATCTCTCTGAGGTTGCAGGGTCCTCCAGTGACCACCTGCCTTCCGCCATCTGGCCCTGCATGTGGGCACCCCATCCTGACATTAAGGCGTCTGTCGTTATCTCGGCCTATGTCGGAAGGGTGAGTGACCTGCCATTCTTCAATGTCAGACACCACCAAGGAGTCCTTTGTCTCTTGAGATATCATTGTAGTCTCGTCCAGGGAGTTGAAGTCTCGATTCCATTTCTGCAGCAGTTCCCACTAAAGAGGTCTCATATGCCACTTCGCCAATGGTACCGCTTGATTGGCGGCTGTCATAAGACCTAAAGTCTTCATCATCTGACGAAGTGAAACAGGCCTTGTTTGCCTCAAGACCTGTATGTTCTGCAACAATAATTCCACCCTCTGTGGAGGAAGAGATATAGACATGATTGTTGTGTCTAGGACAACCTAGAAACTGATTTTGTTGAGTTGGATTTATGTTGGATTTTTGCCAATTTATAATCCATCCTAACGATTGCAGCCTCTGAAATACAATCTGTAGATGGAATGTGAGTTTCTCTTCGGTGTCTGCCCTCAGTAGCCAGTCGTCCAGATACAGTATTATGGATACACCCAGCTCTCTCAGACCTGCTGCTAAGACCACCTTTGTGAACGGGGCAGAAGAGATTCCGAAGGGTAGTGACGTGAATTGAAGATGATAGGAGCTGCCCTCCTATAAATATTGCTATCCGCAAGAATTTCCTGTGTTTCTCGTGTATAGGGATATGTAGATATGCATCTTTTAAGTCGATAGTGGCAAGATAATCTCCAGGTTATAATATGTTCAGCACGGACTGTACTGTCTCCATGCGGAATTTCTTTTTCCTTATGTATCTGTTTAGGAATCTCAGGTCTTTAATGCTTTTCCCCCTTATCTGAGGTTTTGGAACCCAAAATACCCTGGAGCAGGGATGGGCAAACTGCGGCTCTCCAGCTGTTGTAAAACTACAACTCCCAGTATGCCCAGTCTGCCTACAGCTATCAGCCTAAAGCAGGGCATTATGGGAGTTGTAGTTTTACAACAGCTGGAGAGCCGCAGTTTGCCCATCCCTGCCCTGGAGTAAACGCCTCACTTTATTTCTGAATGGGGAACCATCTTTAGGACTTTCATGTGAATGAATTATTTCACTGCCTGTTCTAATAGGAGCTGTTTCTTTATAGCCAACCTTGATGTTATGATGTACCTGTCTGGGGGATGAGCAATCAGCTCCATACAATAACCACCTTTTATCAAGTCCAACACCCACAGATCTTTTACTACTTTTTCCCATTGTGGGTAAAAAAAACGAAGTCTTCCCCCTACAGGTATACCTCTGGCGTCAGAACTCCAGTCTACGACTGTTGGCTGGATTCCCTCTTCCGCGCCCTCTTCTCTGAGGGGTTGGCCTTCTCGGCAGCACTCCACCTCTTGGCGTAGATGGTTCTATCTGATCTTCTCCGCTCCGATCTGTAAGATGAAAGAAAAGAAGAGGACCATTCTCTCCTGTTAGGATAAGGGAGAGATTTGCCCTTCTTGTCTGATTGGTCCTTAATTAGATTCCCTGATGGAGAACAGCCTGTTAGGGCGGAATTCCATAGAACACAAGTTATTTTTGGAGTGGGCATCAGCCCCTAATGGTTTAATCCATAATGACCTTTTGCCTGCTGTAGATGGAGACATAAATCTCACCGCAAATCTGGCCTGTTGAACAGACGTATCACATAGAAAATCTGAGGCTAGTGCGATCTTCTTAAGTGAACAGAGAATGTCATCTCTGGGCACTCCTTTATCTATTTCCTCCTCCATCTGGAGAAGCCAGGACCTAAGATTTTTTGCCACGGTATAGGAAGAAAAAGACTTTGCTTGAGCTGAGGCTGCGAGATAACCTCTGTGAAGGGCGTTATCTATTTTCCGGTCCATTGAATCCGAAAAATTAGAGCCCTCCTCACTGGGTACTAATGTAGGCTTAAACAGCTTAGATACTGCTAAATCTACTTTTGGGGGTTCCCCCCAGAGACTATCTTCTTGTTGTTCTATAACACATATGGTTTTAAATCTCTTATTTAGAATAGGCCCTTTGTCAGGAGTCTTCCATTCATTAGCCATCAGCTTCCTACCATAACGTCAACTTTAAAGGCTCTGGACTTCTTAGGGACCCCATCATCACCTATTATTTCTCCCTGAATGATACCATTTCGAGTCTAACATCTTGAACAGTTTAGGCTCCATTCACACGTCCGCAAATGGGTCCACATCCATTCCGCAATTTTGCGGAACGGGTGCAGACCCATTCATTTTCTATGGGGACGGAATGGATGCCGACAGCACACAGTGTGCTGTCCCCATCCGCATTTGCGGAGCGCGGCCCCTATCTTCGGGTACGCAGCTCCGTAAAAGATAGAACATGTCCTATTCTTGTCCGCAGCTTGCGGACAAGAATAGGCATTTCTATGGGGGTGCCGGGCGGGTGTGTTGCGGACCCGCAATTTGCGGGTCCGCAACACATCACGGACGTGTAAATGGAGCCTTAGACATTTTTTGTAGCGGAAAGAGATTTAAAGGGGTTGTCCTGGTTCAGAGCTGAACCCGTACATCCCTCCATTTTCACCCGGGCAGCCCCCCTGACATGAGTATCGGAGCAGTTCATGCTCCGATGCTCTCCTTTGCCCTGCGCTAAATTGCACAGGGCAAAGGCATTTTTAGGAGTTCCGGTGACGTACCGGGCTCTCCATGGAGCTGACAGGAACCCCGGTGACGTCACCGGCACTGATGGGCGGGATTTAGCTCTGCCCTAACCAGTAAAACAGCTAGGGCAGAGCTAAAGCCCGCCCCTCAGAGCAGGTGACGTCACCGAACACACTGCCGGGCGGAAGTTACCGCCCGGCAGTGTGTTATTGAAAACAAAAGAGCCCGTGCCCTGCGCGATTTAGTGCAGGGCACGGGAGCGTATCGGAGCATGAGATGCTCCGATGCTAGCCTGTCACGACCATGGTCATGACTACTGTACCGCATGCTGTTGCCTGCAGTCTGGTTTTGTTGTTCAACCACAGGTGAGGGCTATAGTATGTTGCCTCACTTGTGGTTGCCGCTGGCAACATGTTGTTATTGTCAGTATAGCAGCCTGAGCTGTGCTAGGCTGCTTGCTGTTATGTGCATGCGGTTGCAGCTGGCAACCTCTCTTTATAGGTGTGCCTTTTATCAGTGTGCACAGGGTGTTATATGTTGTGTGCACTTTCCCCTTTAAGTGGCTTTCTTCCCTTGCCTTGTGTTGGAAGGGTTAACTTCCTTCCTAGTGTGTGCACTGGGTGTGTCTGTGGCTACATGGGCTATAAAGCCCCAGTTAAGATCAGTAGTCTGAGGGGTACTCCAGCCTTTTAGTAAGCTGGAGGCACCCTCCTGGTCTCAAATACCATCTGCCAGTGAGGGCCACCCTGGTGGTCATACTGTCACGGCTGAGGATGGGATGGGAAAACCCCCAGCCGTGCGATGCCAGAAGATGGTAGGTCGCTACTTGGCCAGGACCACAGAATTAGGGAGCAGGTCACCTCCTAGAGCTTCCCTAATCTGACCCTGACTCCTAGCTACATGAGCCGACCTTGAAGGTAGGAGGGCTTATGCTCAGGAACCTCGGATCCCTACTCACCCTCCGCAGATCCCTGAGCTAGGAGCTGGGTAGACAGCCCGTTCCTCCTGGACGCGGAGAAACAGGAGTCTAAAGTGGCCAAGCTGCAAGGGAATAGGAACATGAACAGCCTATGGATATGGCAGGAGGATAAAAAGTACTTCCACACCTACCTGCCTACAGACACACAGACTGGATCCCGTGCAATACAAGCTAGTGTCCACACCCAAACATAAATGGACACAGGAACCCAGATCCAGAAGTGCATAAAATATGAAAGAGAAAAGAACATCAACTGAACATCACATAATTACATTTTATGACCACAAGGGTGGCCCTCACTGGCAGATGGTATTAGAGACCAGGAGGGTGCCTCCAGCTTACTACAAGGCTGGAGTACCCCTCAGAACTCAGGTCTCAACTGAGGCTTTATAGCCCATGTAGCCACACCCACGCAGACACACCCAGTGCACACACGCTAGGAAGGAAGTTAACCCTTCCAACACAAGGCAAGGGAAGAAAGCCACTTAAAGGGGAAAGTGCACACAACATATAACACCCCGTGCACACCGATAAAAGGCACACCTATAAAGAGAGGTTGCCAGCTGCAACCGCATGCACATAACAGCAAGCAGCCTAGCACAGCTCAGGCTGCTATACTGACAATAACAACATGTTGCCAGCGGCAACCACACGTGAGGCAACATACTAGCGGCCCTCACCTGTGGTTGAACAACAAAACCAGACCGCAGGCAATAGCATGCGGTACAGGAGTCACGACCATGACCATGGTCGTGACATAGCCTCAGGGGGGCTGTCTGGGTAAAAAAAAAGGGTATGTCCGGGTTCAGCTCTGAACCCGGACAACCCTTTAACTCTTGATCACTAGTGATGAGCGGGAGGTGCCATATTCGATTTCGACTAATTGCGGTCCGCAATGCACGGGCACCTTCCGTGGGGCAGGCGCATGGTGATCGCAGACCCATTCACTTGAATGGGTCCGCGATCCCTCCGTTCCGTAAAAAGATAGAGCATGTTCTATCTGTTTGCAGTGCGGAGGCACGGAACGGAACCCCAGAAAGCACTCCGTAGTGTTCCGTTGCGTGCTTCCGTTCTGCATCTCTGGATTTGCGGACTCATTGAAATGAATGGGAATGACAACGGAACGGGACACCAACGGTCGTGTGAACGAGCCCTTAGAAAGGGGCTGGTCTTCCACCAGAAAGGCTAGGTCTACAAGACGACATTTGTCGCGCAACAATTTTTATAATGGCAGACTATGGTGTCGCACTGCAACATGCGACATGCTGCGACTGCGACGCAACAGTCGCAGAAAAATCCATCTCGAATGGATTTTCTGCGACTGTTGCGTCGCAGTCACAGCATGTTGCATGTTGCAGTGCGACACCATAGACTGCCATTATAAAAATTGTCGCGTGGCATTAGTGCAACAAAATGTCACGTGACAATTGTCGTGGTGTAGACCTAGCCAAAATCCTTTGCTCTGCAGTCTGAGCAAAATCAGTATTCACTACCATCTGGCAGAGGTGTGCTACACGATCTGCATAGTGTTTTCTCTTCCCAGGTGACTTTCTCCCAGGGCACTGGGACACCTGTAATAGAGCAGAGCAGTGTTACAGACATCTCCCCCTATATATGCAGTAACGATCAGCCACAGTCTCCCCTAAGGCCTCCTGCACACGACCGTATGGCTTTTTCAGTGTTTTGCGGATCGTTTTCACGGATCTGTTGTTCCGTTTTTTGTTTCAGTTTCTGTTCCGTTTTTCCGTTCCGTTTTTCCAGTTTGCCATATACAGTATACAGTAATTACATAAATAAAATTGGGCTGGGCATAACATTTTCAATAGATGGTTCCGCAAAAAACGGAACGGAAACGGAAGACATACGGATGCTTTACGTATGTGTTCTGTTTTTTTGCGGACCCATTGACTTGAATAGAGCCACGGAACGGGATTTGTGGGCAATAATAGGACATGTTCTATCTTTAAACGGAACGGAAAAAAGGAATTACGGAAACAGAATGCATACGGAGTACATTCCGTTTTTTTTGCGGAACCATTGAAATGAATGGTTCCGTATACGGACCGTATACGGAACGCAAAAAACGGGCAGTAAACGGGAAAAAAAATGGTCGTGTGCAAGAGGCCTAAACGGAACAGAAAAACGGAAATACGGAAACGGAGTGCATTCCGTTTTTTTTGCGGAACCATTGAAATGAATGGTACCGTATACGGAACGCAAAAAACGGGCAGTAAACGGGAAAAAAAAAATGGTCGTGTGCAAGAGGCCTAAACGGAACAGAAAAACGGAAATACGGAAACTGAATGCATACGGAGTGCATTCCGTTTTTTTTGCGGAACCATTGAAATGAATGGTTCCGTATACGGACCGTATACGGAACGCAAAAAACGGGCAGTAAACGGAAAAAAAAAATGGTCGTGTGCAAGAGGCCTAAACGGAACAGAAAAACGGAAATACGGAAACGGAATGCATACGGAGTGCATTCCGTTTTTTTTGCAGAACCATTGAAATTCCGTTGTGTTTCTGTTTCCTTTACGTTTTTCCGTATGCCATGTACAGTATATAGTAATTACATAGACAAAATTGGGCTGGGCATAACATTTTCAATAGATGGTTCAGAAAAAACGGAACGGATACAGAAGACATACGGATGCATTTCTGTATGTGTTCCGTTTTTTTTTTTTGCGGACCCATTGACTTGAATGGAGCCACGGAACGTTATTTGCGGCCAAATATAGGACAGGTTCTATCTTTCAACGGAACGGAAAAATGGAAATACGGAAACGGAATGCATACGGAGTACATTCCGTTTTTTTTGCTGAACCATTGAAATGAATGTCTCCGTATACGGACTGTATACGGAACCCAAAAAAACGGCCCGTACACTCGCAAAAAAAAACATTCGTGTGCAAGAGGCCTAAGGCCTGCCTTTCCCAGGCTGTGAAACACGGCTGACTAATCACTAGAAGATTACCGGATACCACTGCAATCGCTTACCGTAAAAGAGGGGCAGAGCGGCGCTACACAAGGACGCCGCCATGTTTATATAGTACCTCCCTTCCCCCTGCGTGATCGCGCGCACCCGAGGTTCGCAGGGAGAAGGTAAAAATCTCTGGAGGTAATGGGTAGACTACAGAAAGGACAAACTTTTGCCCCAAACTGCACACCCTCCCATATATATAATAACTTCCCAGCATCTCCTGGGG